>NC_081416.1:28549194-28852748 GCF_949786415.1 Peromyscus eremicus | reverse complement strand
CCTGAATTCTGAGGATTGACCTAAGGACACAAAGTTTGCAAGGCAAGAGCTTTCAAGCTGTCTCACCAGCCCAAGTTTATGTAAAATTTAATACCACGGTACTTTACTGAAGTACATAAGGGCTTTCATTCAAATGACATTAAGAATATACATATTTATGCATAACAATAACATGCATATGTATAATATAATCACAGGTATCTTTATTTATGCTGTGGATAAAGGATTTTTTATGCCCTACTATAAGCTTTCCTACATTAACATTGGAGAGAAACTATTCAATATATCAAAATAACAGTATGTAGTTAAAATAGGACAAATATGATCATGAAAATTTGGTTAGATAATCTTACTGTGGAGTTTTATAAAGCATATTTTATAAAAATATAAGCATTTATATTTGTGACATAACTAAATTGTAAACAAATAAACATTGACAAAATTGCTATTCATCTCTATCATCAGAACTGGAAAGGAGGGCCTGACATATGGCACAGAGGATGAGGGCACTTGCTGCCATCCTGGATGACTTGAAATACTCAGAACACATAGTGGAAAGCTGGCACCACCTCCTGCAAATTGTTCTCTGACCTTCTATGACCTCTATCTACATTCATGTACACACACACACACACACACACACACACACACACACACACACACACACACCTCACTAAATAACTGTAAAAAATTGAAACTAAGAACACTAATATGTGGTTAGCACATAGCTGATACTCAACAATAAATGCAGACAGAAAGCTAAACTTCAGAGTAAACCTGGGATGATAGCCATTTGTTTTAAGGAATCACTGTTCAATGAATGGGGAAAGGGATGAACAAGTAACATTTACTACTACCATCTGCTGCTACCAATGAACTCCTATGCTACAGAAACATCATTAAGTCTAATGTTAGATTTCACCCCAGTATTCTTTTCAACTAACCAGGCCACATCCTTAAGAAAAAAGTGACACTTTTGTGCCTCTGTTTGAAAAAGAAAAATGTCAATACTTTCCCATTGTACACATCAGTGACTCAAAAACTTTGCTGCTCATCAGAATTATCTGAAGAACATTCTGAAGGTATCTTGGGAGTTAGCATTGTGGCTCACATCCAAAATGTCAGCACTTGGAAGCCTAAGACAGGGGGATTATGAGTTGAAGATTAACCTGAGCCACTAATACCCTATCTTAAGAAAAAAAAAGTATCTCAGTCTTCAGTCCTATAGTTACAGATCCTGATTCAGAAGGGCTGGTTGGTTCCTCCTGAGGCATCTTTGTACTTGAAGCAGGAGGGTTGTAAGGATTTATTGTAGGTATTATTGTCCTAGCCTATAATACATGATGTGCTAGAAATATAGCTCAGTAGCAGAGTACTTGTTTAGTGTGTAGAAGACCCTAGATCTGATTTCCAGTATCCCAATCCCTACAATATAAGTGTCTACAGGAGAATAAGATGCCTATTTAGGCTTGATATGTTGTTCTTTTTAAGGCCTAGCTAATGTTCCTTCTATATCCTTCCTTAAATTACAAAACATCTGCCAGCTTGAAAGAGAAAGATGAGAAGTATATGCACACTAATATTTAATGAACACCAGGTATTTGGTAAAATCCCATATGGAATTTAATTTAGAATACTGTGGGTCTATGGTTATATAAGCACAGTTATCACTCCTTTAATCTTATGAAAGTAACACATATAATTTCTAAAAAATAATTTATGTCTCTTTAAAATGCCAATTATCACCCTTGAGTTTGAGACTTCTTCAACAAATAGGAAAGTTTTTCTTTAAGCCTAAGAAAGAATAACCCAGATTGCTGCCTTCAACCCTATTAAAACATCCTGAAAAGCTCTACAATATTTACTGATTTCTGAGTATCATCTCACAAAGGATCTTGAACAAGGCCTACCATATGCAATACATACTTGACATTTCCTTCTGCTTTGGAGGGGTGGCTCCATCCTCACGATGTTGGAACCATCTGAAACTCAGTATCTGAGAACTTATACGATATCTAATTGTGTTTATTTGTCACCTTTGGCTAACAGATCACTGACTTATCACCATAAATAATAGGATGCTGCTTCCCTTGCCAATCACACTCATTTCTTATGGATACCAGATCTCCTGTTGCTTTCTTACATGTGGAACAGAACCCTTGAATAGATTCAGTGGCTTTGCATTTCCTAAAATATGTAAAAGTTACAGCAATTTGGAGACTGGAAATGTCTTATCTCTTGATTTGATGCTGTAGCAATCACTCAGATACCAAAATAGTATTGTTTCAAAAGCTTCTGAGGCTTTAGAGAGAATGTTTTCATCTTTTTCTACAGTTTCCATCTCTACATGCATGATTTATACGATATTTGGGGGGGCAGTGATGAATTGCCATTCTAACTGACACGCTTGCTAAAGCTCAGCCAATGGAACTCCAAGGAAAGGGAATGGAAGTTGACGACCCACATACTACATAAGCTAAATCAATATAGGAGGGTTTATATAGTTCCTGCAGGGTGGTGGGGGAGCAAGAAGCTGTTATCTGCATAGGTGGGACAAGCTAACAGGATGTTTGTGTAGGATGTTTACAGGGTGGAAAGGTCAAGGGCTCTACTCAATGTCCTGTTGCTAGGCAACCTGACTGTAAGATGATCTAGTTCCCTGTCTTATGGGGGGGGGGGGTCTGTATTTTTCCACTAACTAGAGATTCTGTCCTTGTCCCTGACAATGAATCAAACAATATTCTCAGAAGCAGTATTTCCCAAATAATTATTAAACAAGCTAGCCCAACTTCACTTTCCCTCTAAGAGTATTCTCTCTTTCTAGAAATGCTACCTAGTCTCTCCTATGGATTATCGTCTGATGGGCAAGTTCCAGTAATCCAAAAGATTGTGCCTAACATATGGAAATTTTGAAGATGTGTCTACACAATGTGAACAGCTTCCTAAAGGATGAGGCAAGGGAAAGAAAGAAATGGTTGAAGTAAGAGGGGTGGAGGATCCTATATCTGGTCTTCTTTTTAACCACTTTCTATCTCCTACGCACACAGCAGATGAGTCACATTTTTGAATATATGTCTTACACAACATATACAGAAAAGTCTTTACCTGGAGGAGAAATTCTAAATCTACAATCAGAGTTATGTATCCAGTATACTAGGCTACTGAAAACCAACTTGGAGGAGTTACAGGGGACAGGGGGTGTCTTAGTTACCTTTCTATTGCTGTGACAAAACACCATGACCAAGGCAACTTGTAAAGGAAAACATTTAACTGGGCTAATGGTTTCAGAGCGTTAAGAGTCCATGATGGCAGAGCAAAGGCATGGCAGCAGGAACAGCTAAGAGCTTACATCTTGATCCATATGTAGGAGGCAAAGAATGAACTCAAAGTAGTGAGTCTTTTGAAATCTCAAAGCTCACCCCCAGTGACATACTTCCTCCATAAGATCACATCTCCTAATCCTCCCCAAACACCTACCGAGTGGAAATGAAGTATTCAAAAACATGAATCTATTGAAGACATTCAAACCACCTTTGGGGGCAGGGGTAAATTACCAGGTGCTAAAATTCGATGTAAACATTGTCCTAACATGCAGGTCCTTGGAAGGATCTATCCCTGCCTCTCAAAGCATCATATTCTTGCCTTGGCTTCTTGTTTTACTTCATCAGCCCCCTCAAACACAAACCATGCTCTCTTGTTTTATGTATTACAGGTCCTTCATGGAAACATGCTGAAAAATATCTAATCATCCTACTCTTGAATCAGTTTTTCTAGCTCATTTGCTCCAACTTGAAAAAATAGTGCCATTAAGGGAGTTTCTAAAAATCTTGTTTCCATAGAACTACAAGCCTCCATCAAGATGAAATAAATAAGGATGTTGTCAGGTCCTATAATGCTGATGCCTATTTCACTGGTTCTACTACTCACCACACTTAAAAAGCTTTCTGTTGCTCTGATAGACTGTGGTTTGACAGGAACGACTGGATAACTTTAAAGGAAGTTGGAACCAGAAGGCAAAGCAAAGCTCCAGAGTCTGGAGTAAGCAAGTGTGTCTAACCTTCTGACTGTTTTTGTTCCCAGATTTGGATGGATTAAGACAATGATAGGTACTTATCCCATAAGTGATGATAAACTGCTGTGAGTTTTAGTGAGACATGATGAAATCCAGCCTACACACAGTGGGCAATATGAATGGGGATTACAAGGTTTTTGGTTAATAAGATTTAATTAAAAAAAAAAAAAACTAAATAATTTTAAAAGTTTGAAAAAACTACCAATTGCAGCATAGATAAGGAAAATATATCCAAAAGTACAAAAGAAAAAAAAGAGAAGTTAAAATTGTGGCACAGGAAAACAACATCAAAAAAAAAAGGGCAGCAAGAAGAGAAGACCAGGATCTAAGCGAACCCTGGAACACTCACCAAGGAAAACGGAGCCTGGATTTTAGACAATATTTGGACTTATTTCCATCGTAACTCTTGCTAAATGATATTACTTAAGACCCAGTAACTCTTGCTTTACTTCCATCCTAGAGCAAATGCTTAAACAAGTGCTGGCAGGCTCAGCTTTCTGGCTAGTGCTATTCCAGAACATGGCATTAGCACGTTTGGAAGACTTAACTTCTAATGAGGACTTTTTATCGTTTATTAACTGCACTTCCCTGAAATGGGGCCAATTTATGGTCTGTCCTGAAACAAAAGTTACAGTGGGATTTCAAAGTATTTTTGAAACATTAGCAAATGGTGTGGTAGTGCCTGAAAAAGGTCAGTAAGTGTATACTGAAAGAGCATATGACTAATCTAATGTGCAAAAATTTAATCCTGCACAAACTGGATTAGAACTTGGAGTACTAACTGGGTGTGGTAGCCTACCCATAATCCCAGCACTAGGGAGTCATGGGTTCTAGAAGTTCTGGGACAGTCTGTACAACATTGTGAAATCCTGATAAAAAAAACCTAAGCAATAGTAAAGTATCTCTGGCAGAATGCTTGCCTGTCATGCTAGAGATCCTTGGTTCAAGCCAGGGTATCTCAACAATAAAAGTGAAAAAGGAATACTAAGCAAAATGAAAATTTTAATGTCAATGATATTATAGGAGCTTTGTCTAAGTAAAATCATCCTGAGCCAGTAAGGATTTAATAAGCCCAATTTTGAGTGTCCCTGATACAAAAACACATAATCTTATGAAAATGATAGGCTAATTCTAAGCAGATGGTGTTATTCTATAAAAGTCAAAGTTTTATACAAAAAAAAAAAATCTTTAGTATGGTACTGATAGGAAGTGCAATCCTCTGGTCCAACACAAGGCTCCCTTATCAAGGTACTTCTCAGCTTCCCTTTAGGCACGCAAACTGAAAGTATCTATAGATTACAGAGGAGTCTCAAGCAAATAAATAATCAAAATTAAAGGAACAAGATAAGGAAGGGAGACGATACAGATCTGGACACAGCTAAATGTAGGGAAAAAAAGAAAAAGAGAAACTACATGATATAAGAAAGCAAGGCTGATAAGCAACTAATCAGGTCAAATATTTTTGCCATGGCTGCCAGCAGTTGTTTCACTGAAGACAGGAGAAGAGAAGGGGAGCTGGGATGTGGTTGGGGCAGGTTCCTGTCTAGCACACAGTCCAGCTCTGATGTCCCCCTTGACAAAACAGATAAACAAAAAAGGCAGAAGCTGAAAAGCCCTGATTCACCAGTTACTTCTCCTCCCCAAAGAAAAGCTGTCTTGCCGCAGGGCCTGATGGATAGTTTACAGGATCCCATGGCATCCAGGAAGAGGGGATAACTATGCAACAAAAAGTATTTTTTTTTTCTTGTATATTTGTAGTTGTTAAAACCATCATACCAACAAAAGTTATGAGAAAGAACTTTTAAGAGTCACTTTTCTTAAGATTCCTAAAACATGGAACATATTCTAACCTTCATAAAAAAAAAAATTAAATGCCAGCATGGTGACACACACCTTTTATGCCTGCACATAAGAGGCAGAGGCAGAAAAATCTCTGTGAATTCAAGGCCAGCCTGGTCTACATAGTGAGTTCCAGGCCATCCAGAGCTGCACAGCAATACAGTGTTTAAAGAAAAAATTGTTTTTCTTTTACACCACAAATGAATGCTCCTGGTCTGCTGCATATGTGCCCCACCATGCTGAGAAAAAAAGTAAACTGATTCAGTTATTTCTGGCCCAGTGTGAAGAGTAATTTCTATTATTAAAAACCAAACATTTAGATCCTTTGAACAATGAATTTCAAATCATTCATGAAGAGGGCGATACAAACCTACAAAACAAAGTAACTCCATGGCAGCATTACCAGGACTGTTCTGTTTCACTTACTTTGCATCAGGACCATCTGGCTACACTCCATCTCTCCCTGTGAGTTTAGAAAATCACAAAGAATAAAAGTAAAAGATGAAACACTCCCTTTTCACTGCTGTATTCCAAAATTTCCTTAGGATCCAAGAAAAAAATCATTACAGCTTTTTAGCAGGAGATCAGTTTTGACAAGGAGGGTACTTTGTGGAAACTGCAAATACAAAGCCAACTGGACTCTTAGCCTGCATGGATTCAGAATTACCTACATATTAGGATCACTGCTCAAACTCCAAACTATCCCCTCCTCCCCTTGTTAAGCCAGGTGGACTTTATTAGGGCATACAGGTTGAAGCCAGGCTCATCCTACCAACGCACACCCACACACTTCCTGGGTGGATTTCACCTAAGGGTCGCTGACATTCAGCTGCTCTGAAGAACAGCATTTGCATCTTAGCTAACCATCTTGGGATGTGCCATTCCCTCTTCTACACTTGAAGCAATTCCAGCTGTCTTTACCCAGCTCCGACTATAGTTTTTTGAACTCTATGTTCCAGTAATTTCTAGTTGTATTATTCCTTTAATCTGACTAGGTATTTTTTTTTTTTAATATTTAGGTTCATGATTTTGGTTCTCTTGCTTGGCTTTAGGTACTGTTCCTAATGGCTTCCAGAACACTGTTTTCATTCTGCACTGTTCTACAGCAGCACAAGAATAATTTGCATACCATCCTAACTGGGTCAAGTTCACTTATATATTGTGACTTTGAAAATGTTTTCATTTTTCTCAGAGCTGAATTTATCAGCAGAATATACTTCTTATAGTATCTAGTATGATACAGTGGGTGTAGTACAATGTATATTAATACTTAATATTTCTAGCATAGATAAGTGAATAAATGAAAGAGATTCTGACCTGGGCCATAGTCATGCTAAAAGCATTTTCTGTTTTACAAATTGTATCAGCTGCATAAAATAATTTAATTTTTTTTTGTAAAATAACAGCACATTTTAATTAGGTATTTAGATTAAACAAAGTGAAAATTTCAGTTCTTTGGTTACACTAGTCATGTCTCAAATGCTCAAGAACCACAAATCACTAATGCTTATCATATCAGAGGATATAGACAGCACACTAAGAATCACAGAAAAGTCCTACTACACAGAACTGAGTCACCTCATGTAGCTGGAGATTTTCCTGTCAGAAAGACATCCCACAGCAAGCTCTGCTCTTTGTATCAACACAAACACTGGCTCTATGTATGGCACTGGGTGAAACACTAACTATACTTAATCTTTCACTAAATTTCAAGTATTAAATTATTTGCCTGGTTCCAAGAGCAGATCGCACTACAGTTTATTATTCCACTTCTGCAACATAAAGACAAGGAATATGTAGATCTCACGTTCTAACTGCCACAACAAGAAATTTACATGCTCAAGTTATCAGGGAAGCAATACATGGCTTGCTGTTGGGGTGTGGTTGGACCAAATACTTAATACTATAATTATTTCTCTCTACTTCCCATTCCCCCAAATCCTAGTGATCACCCCTATATGAAATATAATCTATAAAGCATGGAGGACCTACAGGTATTGACTTGTAATGATACTATAAACTTTCTTTGTATCTATAAAGACTCTAGAGACTCCCACAATACTTCATGTAGATCACCTAGGTAATCAGAGTTGAGACAGCTGCATCCTGAGCAACGCAGAAGGTCATTCAAAGCTAAGGAGGGACTGCTTTTCTGAGCAGGAGTTTTCCCTGCATATGTGAATAGTGCTCCTTGGGTTTCCACGGTGGCTTAGGTGTTCACTTACAATAAATGCAGACACATATTGGGATACAAACTTATCCAGTACAAAAAGAGTGAACCTTCATATCTTCCAAATTGCAAACTTTATAAAACTAGATATTCACATTTGTTATTATGGTACTGCAAACAGAAATTCACTCATGAAGACCATTTTCAGGTCTTTCATGGAGTGGTAAAGAATATTGACTTTTATTTATTTGATTAGAATATTGCTTCAGGGCACAACAAAGTTAGTAAAAACAGAGTGTGGTTTGGTACTTTTCTGTATTCTTTTGCAACATCAAATCACAGTTTTAGCAGACACTGGAGATTATACCACCCAGTAATAATAGAAGCATGCTTAATCTGCCAAGATCTCTTCGTCCTTATGAAATTTATGATATGACTCATGGAAACACCGGCCCAGTGCCACAGAAACCAGTCAAGATTGTGTGATGTGAAGTCCAAGTGAATTGGCTTCCAAGGTGCAACGAATCGAGCAATCTACAGCTGTACTCTGGTTTAAGTAGACTTCATCTTCATAGCCTTGCAAAGGCCATAGCAACTCAACAACTGCCAAAGAAAATCAAAGCAAGAGTTGGCGGAATAGGCCTTTTATATATATATATATATATATATATATATATATATATATATATATATATATTTTAAAGACTGAGAGCCATGCAGCCACAGCAACCTTCAGCACAGTATAGCAAGTACTTAATGATCACATTAGAAATCTCATTTAAAAGTTGATGTACATACTTAAAACTCCTGCCCAAAATGATAAAGACGATAGGAGCATTGATGAAATAGGAAGAAATGGGGATCGTGTAAATTCTGTCTCCTTAGTATTGCCATGAAGACACAAGAGTAACAATCTTTTGGAAACTATGTAGCAAATAGATGGAGATTGACTGCCCTTTATTCTCAAGAGCTGAAGTCTAAATGTGTGAAGAAGATAACCATCAAGAAGCCTGCAGAGTTACAGAATTATGGAAAGCTTCAGGAACTGGAGCATGACAAATAATGGTAGAAAAGGACTTAGATTCTAACAATCTGCATATTTTTCTTACTCAGTTCTAACTAGATTCTCAACTGGACCAAGGCAGAAGATGGAAATCTTGGTCTCCAAAAGCATGAAGTTAGACAGTGTGGTGGTTTAAATGAGAATGACCTCCATAGAATAATGTATTTGAATACTTGGTCCTTAGTTGATGGAACTGTTTGGAAAGCATTAGAAGGTGTGGCTTAGTTAAAGGAGGTATGTCACCAAGGGTGGACTTTGAGGTTTCAAAAGCTCATGCCATTTCCAGTTCTCTCTCTCTCTCCCTGCCTCCTATTGTAGAGAAATATGTAAACTTTCAGCTACTGCTCCAGTGGCACACTTGCCTGCCTGCTGCCATACTCCCCAGTACTACTTGGTCATGGACTCTAACCCTCTGGAACTGTAAACCCCAATAAACTTAGTTGTAGAATATTATTTTAAGATGTGTTACATTTGCTTATGATGTAGATCATTTGTTTTAATGATGTACAGATGTGTTACGTTGCATTTGTTAAACTCTGTGAAGCTGTGTTGTTACTTTGCCTGTCTAAAACACCTGATAGGTCTAATATAGAGATGAATGGCCAATAGCAAGGCAGGAGAAAGGATAGATGGGATTGGCAGGCAGAGAAAATAAATAGGAGGAGAAATCTGGGAAGAGGAGATCAAGGAGCAAGAAAAGGAGAAGGAGAGGAAGATTCCAGGAGCCAACCACCCAGCTACACAGCAAGCCATGGAGTCAGAACTAAAGAAAGATATACAGAAATAGAGAAAGGTAAAATCCCAGAGGCAAATGGTAGTTGGGATTATTAAAATGAAAAAAAAAAAAAAAACCTGGCAAAAAACAAGCCAAGCTAAGGCCGGACATTTATAAGTAAGAGTAAGCCTCTCTGTGGTTTATTTGGGAGCTGGGTGCTGTCCCCCTCCAGAGAGCCAAAGAGAAAAAGAGTAAGAAAACAAACAACTACAAAACTCTAGGTTCTATAGGTTGCTATGGTCACAGTGTCTTTTTACAGCAATAGAAAAGTAACTAAGGCAGATAGGATGGCAATATGGGTGCATCTGATTCTCCTTAGTGAAACTGAAGTGAGAGCTCACGTCCTCAGTGGTGAAGCACTCTCTTGTAAGTCGAATTGCTAAATGGCCTTATTAATAAAACACCTGGAGCCAGATATTGGGGTAAATTCTGAAAGATCAGAGAGACAGAACAAGCCCCAGCCAACCTCACCTTGCCAACTCCTCAGCCGACTATGTTTCCTCAGACTGAATGCCTCTGAGTCCTCACCCGGAGGAGATCGCAGCTGAACTGCTGCTTAAAAGCCTAAAAGCTTAAAAACCTCTAGTTCCTGGTCCTTACACCTTATATACCTTTCTACTTTCTGCCATCACTTCCTGGGATTAAAGGTGTGTGTCTTTACTAAGCAAGACATGAGATCTCAAGTTCTGGGATTAAAGGTGTGTGCCACCATGCCTGGCTCTGTTCCTAATGTTGCCTTGAACTCACAGAGATCCAGATGGATCTCTGCCTCCTGAAAGCTAGGATTAATGTCATGTGTGCCACCACTGTCTGGCCTCTATGTCTAAGCTAGTGGCTGTTCTGTTCTCTGACCCCATATAAGTTTTATTAGGGTACACAATATATTGGGGGACATAATATATCACCACACTCTCTAGCTCAGTCCTCCTAGCTACCTATCTCATTGGGGCTTCCTAGACTCCAGCCATCTTGGTTTGAGCTTCTCCCCATACTCTCCAGCTTTACCACACCCCAGGCAGGACACTAAAGGCCTGTCTCTGAAAAACAGGCACATTTAAATTAAGGCCACAATGTACTAGTGTTCAGGAGCACCCTCTCACAGATTCCTCAGGGAACACTTTGGTAACTCAGAATAAGGGACTATTTCCCCCAAAACATCATAAAATCTTCAACTTTTAAATCCACATGCTTAGACTGGGGAATACTTTCACCTAATTCATACAAGCTACTTCAGCATTATTGAGAGGTCTACATTACATGATTTTAGCATTACCTTGTTGTCCTCAGTGAAATGTACCAGCCCACGGAAACCCATCTTCACACACACACACACACACACACACACACACACACACACACACACAGAGCTGATGATAGGAATTGTGGTACCACACAATCCAAACAAAGAAATTCTCAAACATCCAAAGCCCAAACCAAACAAAACCAAAACAGAGAGGACTAAGAGTAGAGATTCAATTTGAAGGGGAAAAAAACCTCTAACGCATCTCGACATAAATAAAGAAATTATTATACCTTTTTCACACACTGTTACTAAGAGTGACTGAGGAAATGTGGCTATAGTGAAGTCTCTGTCCCTAAAAGGTGACTCTGTCCTGATTACTACTATATTGAACTGATTTCTAACCCCTTACTTCTCCTCTCCATTTCTTTTGTTCCACTTTTTGATAATAATTTACTCAATATTTCTAAAATTCAAAGTTTTATTTATTCATTTGTTTATTTTTGTTACTGTCACCTCAGAATCTGTAATTTTACTTACCTCTTTTTAGAATTCCAAAGTTAGTTACTGGTCAAATACATGTACATATTTTGTTTGGTGTTTTAGTTTCAAAACCATGAAAAAGCTATTTGTTTATCATGATTGATCAGTGATGAAATACTTCTACAAATCTGACTGAACTCACCATTGCTTCTCATGTCTGACTTCTTTTCTAAATGGTTTGCTTCTCTTAAGTACAACCTTTAATACATCTTACAGTGGTTGCAGCTAGATGATAATAATCCTTTAGTCTTTGCATAACTAAAAATGTATTATATTCTCAGAAGGTGTGGCCTTGGTTCTGGGTGAATATGCCTTGTTCAGAAAAACCTTCTTCCTAATAAGTATGTGATAAATCCATAGGAACAGAGTGAGAACCCCAAGATAGGATCATCAAAGAAGGTAATGAAATAACACATGGCTGACAGAAATGCATGGTGGCTGACTCCCTATCAAAGAAAAAAAATGAGAATTTGCTTTTAAAAATGAAAAGAAAAGAATAAGTATCATGTAATGGAAGGCAAAATGAGGATGTGTTTCCAGTAAACATTCCTAAAGACACTGGTTCCAATGCTTGATGCAAAAATTAAGAACTATTTATGAAAGTGGATAAGCCACTGTATTCAACTCTTAAGGACTGGAGGACAATATCTGATTTCGGTTGTTGTGATTACATGAGGGACAGAGGACATCAGAGGTTAGCCTTCTTTTATCAGCATTCCTGAAGTTAATAAGTATTGCAGGGCCACAAAGAGAACCACAAAATCAGAAGGTCATGCAAGAGTACAAGAAGAGAGGAGAGTACAAAAGCATGATTTCTAGATTCATCCTTCGGATAAGTTGTTTGTATTTTATCTTGATGGTGAATTGAATTCATCAGAGCATTTGAAAAACCCATGTTGCATTAGGTGCACTATAATTCCATTTAGTCCAGATAAAAGCTGCTGGAGAGAGCAAGGACATTCCAAGTACAAAAATCAATGCTTTTTTTCCCTAGGTTGAGTTTAGCCACATAAGTGGTCTCTATACCTGGCCACAGCACAGATTTCTGTGCTACTCAATAATAGCTATATATCTCTTGCCAGTGCTGAATTTTTGCTACTTTTATTAATCTAAGTAAATTTCACATAATCACACACAATAAACCAGTGCACAACTTTTGCCAAACATCCCTTTTATAAGCCTGTTCCAGTGCAGTGATAATACTTCTCATGGCTCCCCAATGGATGTGAAGTATTCTCACAACTAGATATTAAATAGAATGGAATAAGTACATTTTACTTTCATGTAAAATCTATTTGTACTGCATGGGTTTATGTTGGATAAATAGATGGTGAACGCAGAAATTTTCAAATCAGCTCTTCATTCCCAGAAGCAAAATCATAATTGCCTCTAAAGCCAAACATTGAGCATGCCTACAAGAAGATATGGACATACTTAAATTACATTGGATTGCTTTTGTCTCCCAACTGTTATCTCTCTTAAGAATAAAAGCATCAGTTTGACATTCACTGGAGATATTTTCAAGCATTATATTATAAAATTCATTTACCTAAGTTCCTTAAATTTTTTAGGGGGAAGAGAATTTACTGTCAATTTGAATCGATATATATGACTGCCTTTGCATTTCTGTTAACTACATAATCTAATTTACGTCTTTACATTTTATTTATGCATTGTCATACCTACATAGAAACTGTAAATGATATAATAAGAAAAACTTTATCAGATCTACAATATTATTTAATTAAATATATCATAGAATATTTTAGTTGCTATGTACTTTATTTGATGATATACCATTAGTTATAGCTAAAAATGAATCTCTCATTTGAAATAGAAATACTTAATACTTTGCTCCTATGGGAATAATAAATCATTCCTTTCTTCATAATCTATTTTATGGTATTATTTTTAATAATTTCTTCTTTTGGGATCAAAAGTAAAATTTAGCAACCATTTATTAAGCTTTTATTTCATATAAGTTATTTCCATGAATTCTAAAGAGGATACAAAAAGAACAAGATGTGACTACAGCCTTAAGAAACTTCAAACCTGGTACAACAAATAAATACTCCAACAGAGCATGGCAAACACCATGGAACACTTGAGGAAAATGTGCTAGGTGAACTCTGTTTTTAGTTAGCCATCATGAGAATCTTGAAAATGAGGAAGGTCCTAAAACACCAGCAGTTACTTACTGAAGTTCTCACTCAGCTGCCCTGGAGGTTCAAACCTATGGTCCCCATGATTAAGAAATGTACTGACGTTCTCATTGAGAAGGAATACTTGTGGCTAGTTAGTGCTAAAAACAATACAGATATTTACTTAACCCTTGCAGAAGAGAGCCACAAGGTCTCTCTGAGCAGCCCTGCACCTCCCTGTGTAAAACCAAGACCACAGCTCCTACCAGCTAGCTTCCAACCAAAGCAAAACGGCTCAGGACTGATGCACTTCATGTCTGTAAAGATGGACACCAACACCATTTAATCTAACTTTAAAACAGAGGAGAAGTGAACCTTCCACGCTGAGGGTTGCATGCTACTATATTTAAATCAAAAGACTGGCTACCTGATTAACAGCTGTCATCTGAAGCAGCACCCAAAACGTTGGCAGTGTTTTGAGGACAAGTCTGAAAGGACCAACATGTAATTTGCTATGGAAAACTATTAGCGTGTTTTTATTCCAAAAATGTGAAAATAAGCTGAAAAGATTTCTGTGCAAATAAAAATGAATCAATTCATCCCTTACTTGTACCCAGTTGTGTTGCATTAATCATCCCTGACCACCAATTAAAGTTTTCCACTGCTGAAACTCCAGAGCTTTGCAGAATGCAAAAAGTTCTAAGAGACATCATTCTTTGTTTCTCTTCCAAATACCCCTGGGAACCCTACATTTGAAGAACTACACTATAAAATTATCATCAATAACATCTTTCCCCTGACTTTTAAGCCTTTTGCTAGAAAACTGGATGCTTAGTTAAGTACACATCTTGATGGATTTGTTTACCAAGATGACTCCTGCTGGGTCTCCAACATTCCCAGGATCCTAATCAGGAAAGAGAACACACTAGGACTTGAAAAGTTCCCCATGTACTCCTTCCTCCCAGTCACTAACTCTTTCATCTTTCTACATCAAGTCAACATTACCTTGACTTCTAATAGCACACAGTAGTTTTTACATTTCACATAAACGGAATCAAATACTCTATGCTCTTGTGTATTTAGTTTGTTTGCTTTTTTTCACTCTGCTTTGAGAGTTATGTTGGTACTATAGGTATTTAGAAGTTCTGTTTTTCTTCTGTGTAGTATCACATTGTACCAATGTAACATACTTTAAGCATTTCACTGTCCTTGCTTCAGCTGTCTAGCCTCTTGGTCAGCAAACTCTGGGTATCCACCTGACTTTGCTTCCCAAAACTGGGCATATAGGCACACACAGCAGTGCCTAGTTTTTTATTTGGTGCTGAAGATATAAACCCACATCCTCATGCTTGCAAATCAAACACTCTTGTACACCAGACCATTTCCCCAGCCCCTGAACCCCTTTTGGAAAGAATTAGTAAATTTTCCTTCAATAGTTGATAGAATCATGTTGATCTTCTGTCATTGTAATGGCTGGTATAGAAAGCTATGTATCACTGATAAGTGCGGTCTAACTCAAATAGCAAGGTGACTGTGAAAGACTGCTAAAAAGGCCAGTCCACGGTCTAGAACCCAGGCATGAGTGCTGACACAGGGGTCCAGCTGTTCTGAATTTGTAATGTACTTTTTGAATTATCCATTCAAATCTTCACCTACACTAAAGTTTTGAAATATGGACTGAAGTTTGGGGGATTCTCAAAACCACAATCCTGTTTTAACTTGGAGATCATGCTGGCTTCAGCATCACCACAGTGTTCTGATGCATAAGTCTCCTGGGCAGTGTCTTTGCAAAGAACTTCTGAAACATATCTGTTATCTAGGAACCTGAAGACAACCACCACTTGACTGGGGTGTCTTCTAGTTCCTCCTCTTCTGAATTGTTAGAACTTTGCTTCAACAAGTACTAATAGTATCAAGAAAGCAATCCAGGTTGTAGGGGGAGGGTGGTCACTGGATAGCTGGGCCTTTTTGGTAACTGCATTATTATTTACGAAGCAAGCAAAAGCTTTATCGAGTTCAGACATGAACCCAAAGGATGCTTATTTTTTTTTCATGAATGTCCAGTATTATCTATATGCACATTTTGGGTCATTTAAAATCAGCTTATTTATACTTATCAATTGATATACTATCCTGATTATGAATCTATATCCAGTAGTTTTTTTTTTTTGATTCTTCTAGGCCATCCTGAATTCCAAACCCAATATTTTACATGTGGCCCAAATCTTCAGCCTCATTAGCATTCAATAAACTCTAAAAATTTCCAAATATGGTTTGATGGGGATCTGCTCACATTTCCATGCTCTCTCATCTTTTGTGCTTTCCAGAAGGCAAACCCATACTCTCCGTTGTTCCAGACAACCTCTGCCTTCCTATATATTCAACAATTGAGATCTGGTGCAGGAAGTCAGTCCTCTCTCTGCTGTAAAGTCTCTCTATATCAACTAAAATTTGCAATTCATGATCTTCATTCAGTCCAGTTACATGTAAGATTATACTCTATCACTAATCAGTCTGGTATTGATGGTTTCGCCACTTCTTACTTTTCAAACAGTTTTTAAATAGCATGCTACCTACCTGTTTATTCAATGGCCTGAAAAGACAGTCTCTCCAAGTCATCAATGCAAGTGAATGGATTAGACTCCTTTTGTCCTCTGTCGCATTCATGATGAACCTAAGGGGTACTGAGATAGGCATAGATTCCATCCAGCACTTTGCTGAAGAATTAGAAATCCTCTCATCACTGAGTACAGAAGTTCAATACACCCACATCCATCAGATTATCTCTCCTTATAATGTTTGTCATGTAAATCTTCAAAAATTTCTGAAGTTGTTTGTACAGTTTCAAACCAGCAAACCAAGCTCCTGCAGGTGTCTATTATTATTTTTTTTTAAACTTGGAAGGAAGCATTCCAGCTTCCCCCATGCCCCATGCTTAGGGAGATTGATTACACTAGTACAGTAGTTATCAATGTGAGTGTAGTGTTTCCTTCATGTGGACTGCACCACACTGTATCTAGTGTATAGCTGTTGGATTCCTGCTCTGAGGACATCTCAGATGTGGTCAAGACTTATCCGCTTCAGCACATGATGACCTTATGAGTAACATTTGGAAGTTCTTCAGTGCAGTCATCCTCGATCCAGACACAGCTAATTCTCTGTTAGTTGAAGATATATTTATCATTTCAAATTCATTCACAACAGTTCAGAAACCATGTCCTTTAAGTATAGAGAGTGGCATGGCTTTGCAGCCTAGCTACCATGGGCAACTAGGGCAGAGGAGCTCACCTTAAAAGTCTTGGTGAGGGAGGCAGCTAAAATTACCTACTGCCCTGTAGACCAGCACCCAACATATACCATCTAAAATAATATATATATTATCCAAAATAATATATAATATCCAAAATATATATAATAACAACACATGCCATCCAAAGCAAGGATGTACAAAGCAAGGTGAAGCTTTTATCTGCTCAGATATTAGTCTACCAGAAGTAATCTGCCTTTGGAGGTTACCATGACTCCCACAGATACATGAATGTCAAAGAAGGCATATAAGGGAAAGTTGATGCTCAGCCCCAAAATTTGCTGAATTTTAAATGCTTATAACTAAGAAAGAGTTTTATTTAAAAGCCATGACTAGAAACAGCTGCAGTTAGTCTTCAGAATTAAAATCTGCAAGACCTAAAAAACAACACAAAACCCCAAAGGACCTCATTAACCCCTAAGGAAAGAAGGCATTTCTACCATGGTTGGTTTTGATCAGCATTTATCTCTCTGGAAAACAAAAAAACCTCCTCAAAACTAAACCAACCAAACAACAATACCCAAAACTCATGTAATGCCTGCATTCAGAGATAATCCCCTAAGAGTTTAAAGGAAGGCTTTGAGGAAAGGAAAAAAAATGTATACATTCCTAGTGAAACACAATAGTAGTGAACAGTGATTTAACTTTTTGTCTTTCTTTTGAGTTTTGAATATATCCAGTTGCATCATAATTTTTTAAAAGGCTTACCTATGGAGTGAGGCATTTAAAATAAAAGTAAAACAACAAGATAATTATGAAAGATGGGAGAGTGTGTCGGAATTGGCTCTGTCATTTGCCTTGTTCCGACTTTCACACTCAAGGTCCCACATCAGACTTTGACTGCTGACTTAGAGTTCTGACAGAAGTTATCCATTGCCTTTACGGAAAAGATTTATGAAACAATGTTAACTGGGTCTTTTAACTATTTGGCATCACTTTTCCTAAAAGAAGGTGGCCAGACAGGGTAGAGTGACTTTATAAGCAATATTGAGTATCTTGTCTCTCTTTAATGGGGTGACTCTTCTGTGCCATCTCAAAATTCAAGCCTTAAACCACAGCAACTCAAACTATGGTTTCTACAAAGACTTAGTGAGGTGGACAAGCGACAGATTAACCACTGATGTCAGGCAAAAAAAAAGCTAAAAGGCCTTCTGCTTAGCTATTTTTAAAAGATTAATTTATTTTCTAATTATGGGTGTTTTTGTGCATCATGTGCATGCAGTGCCCACAAATACCAGAAGAGAGCATCATCCCCTGGAACAGAAGTTAACCTATTAGCTACTTTCTTATGATCTACTCACTTATACAAGTCTATGTTGTTTTCTACTTTCTGTACATATAGACCTTTTTTTTTTTTTTTTTTGCTTAGTAACAGCTACCTTCCAGTTAAACAATTCTTACAGCTTACAAAATACTTTTACATATAATATCCTACAATAACAACACTAATAATTTGAAGGCTAGGTCTATACCAATGAAGATGATAATGAAAAATGCAGAAAATGATAGATTAAACTCTGAATGAATGGAATGAAATTAGAGACTTTAGCTCAAATTCACTGTCTTTCTAGGCAAAGAACAGGACCCAGACTTTCAGAGTGAGGGTGCTATAGCCATTCATTCTGTGTATTCTCTCTGTAGCCCCACAGGAACTATACAGTACAGACTTGTAAAGAAGACACTATCTGGTTCTCTACCACATTGCCTTCAGCATCTAGTAAAGGTAATGTGGTACCTGGAAGCACAGGAATTCTCAGTACATATAAGCCATGAGTTAACCTCTATAAATACCAAACTTAGCTTTAACACAGATATATTGAATATTTTCTTTTATTCATTCATTCATTCATCTATCTATCTATCTATCTATCTATCTATCTATCTATCTATCTCTATCTATTTATTTAAGACAGGTTTTCTCTGTGTCTGTCTATCTATCTATCTATCTATCTATCTATCTATCTATCTATCTATCTATCTATCTATTTAAGACAGGGTTTCTCTGTGTAGCTTTATGACTTTCCTGGAAATCACTATGTAGCCCAGGCTGGCCTCGAACTCACAGAGATCTGCCTGCCTCTGCATCTAGAGTGCTTGTTTTAAAGGCATGCACCACCACTGCCTGGCTTGAATATTTTCTTAAAACTGGTTTCAGGTTCATGATTTTAGAATCAATGTAAAAAACTGTGTATACTAAAAAATTGATCACTCAAACTAAGATCATAAAATTACATCTTTATTTACTTTTACATAATCATCAAGACAACTTGTAAATAAGCAGTCAAGCCCCAATGGATACATCATCAGCAAGCTCCTGCACTTAAACTAAGGCTCAGGGACTATCACATAAGATGGAGGTGGAAGCAGAAAGATTATAACAGCCAGAGGTCTAGAACATCTGCTGAGAGACTGTGTCTCCTAGGCATTACAGGGACGCTACAGCCATGGTACCTCAACAGTATGACTGTCTAAACAAGATTTGAACAATGGAAACACAAATAGAGGTGCTAATGTGGAAGGGGGCAATCTCAGGGGTCACCACCCCTAGACAAAGAACTACAGAGAGGGAGAATCAATCTTCCCCAGAGATGAGACTCCTAACTGGTTATCCAATAGGAAATGATCAGCCTTGAAATCATACATATACAAGAAACACTAAAGAGACTCAATAAGTTGTATTTATATATGTGTGTGTAACCATGATAATCAAAGAAAAAGATTATGAATTAGAGAGAGAGTACGGGGAACATGGGAAGAGATGAAGGGAGGGCACGTGGGAGGAGCTAGAGGGAGGAGAGAGACAAACAGAAAGGATGTAATGATATTTTAGTCAACTGGTAACTTCTAAAAACTAAACTGAAACTTTTTCATTTATGTCATTAATAGATTTTAACAATTTATAGACAAGACATTGTGCTATAACTTTTATAATTATAAACTAAAAAGTTATATTAAACTAATTAAATTAGATGTCACTTTCATCAGAATAATGCCATTATAATTTCAAATATAAAAGGTACTGTGACAAAAAAAGATTTAAAATAATTATCCAATTTTTAAGATTTAGGCTTTTTCTCACAATTAGTGAAATTTTACTTTGCTGACATATTTTTACAACTAAAGAACCTATTTTTTTAAGGGCTATGAGGAAGCAACAATAGTGTGTGCCATGGTATGGGTTTTAAATATTCTGTAAAGATCCACATACAAAAGGCTTGGCTGCCAGCCTGTGGTATTGCTGGGAGGCAGAAGGCTTAAGAGGTGGGACCTACTGGAAGAAAGGTTCCTGAGGGGAAGCAACCTTGAAAAGGGTGTTGGACTCCTGGCACCTTCTTTTGTCTCTTCTTACTTCCTAGCTACCAAATGATGTCTAACTTTGTCTCACCATTGACTCTTCATCATGTCATGATGCTTGCATTTGCCTGAGCCCAAAGGAACAGAGCTGTTCAAATACAGTCTGAAACCTGTGAGACTGTGGACCCAAATAAAATTTTGTGGGTATGCCACACATAATTTCTCATATGTTACAAATTTAAGTGCTTTGTGTGGTAAATTGTTAGAAAGAAGGAAAATTTGCTGTATCATATCAGAAATTGAGTTTCAGATACCCTAGTTTTCTTCTGAGTTCAAGACAAGATAGCTTAGAGCTGGCTGAGGTTGATCGTTCTCTTCCACCTCTGAAATGGTTAGATTACAGGTCTATGTAACTCTATCATTTCAGTTTAAGCCAAACCCCAGCTGAGGACCAAATCTAGGGCTGCTGGAATGTTAGGCTAGCACTCTGCCCTTTGAGCTACATCCACAGTGAAAGCCTTGGTGTCTATCTCAACATGATCACATCTGATATAATATGGTGACCATACATTTCCCCTTACTTCACAAAGAAGGTAATTTTCTTCAGTGGCCTGAAAGAAACATTCTAAAATATGGCTTGCATTTTAGAAATGCCAATTTGCAGCTGTTTTCATACATGATAAAACTGTTGACTGCGAAAACTATAGCCTGGACATTTCTATTATAAATGGAGAAAATAATTGAAATTGCATATTTCAGAATGGGATATAAAGCAATTCATAAATTTTCCAAGTTTTCTAAGTTTAAACTAAAAGCTTAGTACTTGGAAAGAACAACCACAACGATACTAGTTAGAGGATTAAAAGGGACAATGTTGATATACATATTTTAACTTTTTCATTGCCATGTAATTCATTCACTTTGTGTTTCTTTTGACAGATTCTGGCTGTTCTCAGTTATTTGAAATCAAGTGCTAAAACATAATGAAGCATACCCAGTATACCTGAATTCTACACATCATTTTTATTGATACATAGTTTGTCATGAAAATGACCGGCAGTGTCTGACGCATTTACCCTCTTTGCCTTTCAACAGGCAGCAGGAGAAGGAGCAGAGGGCCCTTTCTGGACAACCCAAGAACTGGCTTGACACCAGATTGTGCTGCATTGCATTAGGAAACCAGGAAGTCAGGGCTAGATGATTAGGGTTTTAAAGAGGAATACTTCTAACCTCCTTTAGCTTGAGGAGACAATTGGCTTTTAACAGCCAGCTCTGTTAGCCTCTAAAGTTAAGCCTCTGGATTCTTGTCGAGTCCAGGTCCAGGTCAAATTGACCCTTCAGGCAAAGAGAAATATTTACGTTGACCTGTGAAAAAATACAGGGGACAAATGTAGCTAGAGTTTTCCTGCCTGGCCCACAGTCAGGACAAATCTCTGACACCCGCCAGTCCCACAGCCGCTCAGACCCAACCAAGTAAACACAGAGACTTATATTGCTTACAAACTGTATGGCCGTGGCAGGCTTCTTGCTAACTGTTCTTATATCTTAAATAAATCCATTTCTATAAATCTATACCTTGCCACGTGGCTCGTGGCTTACCGGCATCTTCACATGCTGTTTGTCATCGCGGCTGGCAGTGTCTCTGACTCAGCCTTCCACTTCCCAGAATTCTTCTCCTCCTTGTCCCGCCTATACTTCCTCCTGCCTGAATACTGGCCAATTAGTGTTTTATTTACTAACCAATCAGAGCAACACATTTGCCATATAGAACATCCCACAGCAGACAAACAAAGATTTCCTGCTTTTAGTGTTCATTTGTGTGTGTGTGTGGGGTGTCTCAAGAGAAAGAAGCTGCCCTCACAGTCTGGTATCCCTCATGGGTGTATGAGAGGAATGAAGAGAACATTATCTTCCACAGCTCATTTCAAGGATATGCTAAAGCATCCCCAGGAGGCGGGTGAAAGAGAGACAGCTTGGTATTTTGCATGGAGGTGTAGTTATGCACCTTTGGGATTATTCTTAGCAAATTTCGGCTTAGTGACATGGCTTGATTAAAAGCAGATCCCTGTGATTTACAAATTCCCAAGTACAATGAATGGAGAACTGTCACTCACAACCACAGAGGAGCCTAAGTGTTTAGACCAAATGTCTTGCAATAAGTTCTGAGAGCAAGTATGAGGCTGAGGGGAAGCATGAGTGTTTAGACCCACACAAACTTTCAGTGACAAGAGAAAGAAGCCAAGGAGCTTAGATCATGCCTGGGAATAAACAGCGGAGAAGCATAGAATTCCCTTTTGACTTCTCCTATGGATTCACTAAATATATTTGGAAAGAAATAGTCTTATTTGCTTTGGTTTATCTACAAAGACAGAGTGCAATTCTTCTACTACACATTCATAATTCTAGACCTGACTTTTTTCTGTAAAGATGAAGTGACACTTGGTGGGACACTAATGACCCCACAGTGAGGCCTGTGCATGGAGCAGAAAAGGTTAAATGATTAATTTGCCAAATTCAATTGCTAGGAAAAGACGGGCCCATTCCAGTCAGTATAAATTAGCAAAGCATTTAGGAACTATTTTCAGGAGCACTAGACAGCACTGCTGGAGAGTCTGCAAACCACAAGTGATATCAAAGCTGGGAGGCTGCAGAGCTTCCAGGGGCCTGAGCACTGATAATAGATACTAAAATTATTGCTCAAGAGGCAGATTTAATTATGAAGGGCCCGGAGAGCAGTGAAGTCCTTGGAAGGCTTCCCTCAGAGTTTTATAAGAAATAAGATAATCAGCATCTTCAAATGTAATCACAAAATACAATAAAAATGCTAAGGCATCTCAAGAGACTTTCGAATACATTTCCCTAGAATAACATAAAATCATTTCTTGTTGGCCTGGTGACACAGGCCTACAATCTCAGCTACTAGCCATGTTGAGGCAGGAGGATAGCAAGTTCAAGGAGAGGCTGGAAACTCAGTAAAACTCTATTTAAAAAAAAAAAGAAGTATGGCTAGAGCTCAGTAGTAACTTGCCTACTATGAGTAACGACCTAGGTTCAATGCACAGTAAAGAAAAAAATAAAACAAAAAAATCTATAGGAGCCTTTTTGGAAATGGGTGTTTAAAAAGAAGTAGGCTTATTTTCACTGACCACAGCTTGTGTATTCCCACTTCCTCATGGTTCCCTTTGTTCACACATGTCAATCACACAGCCCTTTTGCTCAGTATTTCCAGTCAAATTCCTCATACTGTTTGCTGACTTGATGAGGCACCAGCCTCTTCCTTGAGCCCTCCCATGCTCTAAGCTCTCCCCAACCCATTTTCTCTTCCCCAGTTCACAGGATTCCAAGTTCTTGCTGTTCTCATTTGGGAAGTACATTGTAGAAATATGGATAAATCTCAAAAATGAACACCTACGTGTGAGAAAATTCATCTAAAACATTTTTAAGTTTTCTAATCTGTAAGTCCTCATCTTTCTGAAATTTCTTAAATGCCACTTCATACTTATTTTTGCCATTCTCATTGTATAATTTATGACACAAATTAAGCACCGTTTCAACATCCTGGCAAATTTTCAGACTCTGAAATGTGTATGCACTATCAGCAGATTTTTGTTTATATTTTTCCTCTCTTTCTGTCCTCTTTTTATTAAAATTTTAGCTTATTAAAAATTACATCCATATTCTAGCCAGTGAAGATCAAACATTTAGATAAGGTAAGTGACCACAGGAATGACTTACTACACCAACTACATGCTGTGGTGCTGCTGTCTTAGGTTTCTACTGCTGTGATAAAAACCCAATAAGCAAAGCAACACTGGTAGGAAAGTATTTATTTGACTTATATACCCCCCCCCCAGTCTATTGAGGGAATCAAGGCAGGAACGCAAGGGAGAAATGTGGATGCGAAACCAAAGTAGAGGCTCTGAGGGGCACTGATCACTGGCTTGTTCCCCATGGCTTTCCAGCCTGCTTTCTTATACATCCTAGGACACATGCCCAGGGAAGGCACAGCCCACAGTGGGCTTGTACCTCCCACATCAGAAAATACCCCTAGTCATTCACCAGGCCAATCTGGTGGGGCCATTTTCAGAATTAAGATTTCCTCTTACCAAATGACTCTAGTCAATGTCAGGCCAGCAAAAAACTAATCAGGATGAGTGCTAAATACTGTAGAATCAATTAATTCTAAAAGAATAGCCGTAGCTAAGAAAGGGGGCTTCCACAGTAAGACAGTACTGTGGCAAGGGATATCAAATTCAGACAAGTTGCTAATGGCAGAGGTACTAAGTGTACCTCTGAGTCATTAAACAGATACCAAATGAGACTGTTCCATGGCTTCATGGGGGAATGCAAGTTTTGTATGTGATACTGCATGATACAAATGGCACATTATCTTTCAAGCCTTATTTTGAAATACCAGCTCAAAACTTTCTTATGTATGTACAAGAGCATCGTCCCCATGGCCCTGCTTCCAATGTAGGGCATGAAAGAAGCCTGAAATTCAGTCTTCATCTGAATACACAAAAAAATATAAGTTCTGTCTCCTAGACAGAGTAGTGTTTGTCATTCATGAACCCATACCTGTTTATTATTTCAAAGTCCAGCAACATAAAAGGATCAGTTCTCCTCAGTCGCTTACTTGGGTTATTGGAGGGAGAAGCTATTTAGGACAAATGCACCATTCTTCAGTGTACCCAAATGAACAATGAGTTTCAGACACACTCTGGAGTGTTATTCATCAAACAGATACAATTAATTCTAGATTCATTTCTTATACCTGATAACAATGTCATTTATAAATTCATCAAAGTATTTAACATTGTTGCCCATTTGGAGACGTTCCAACAACTGTGAATATTTTGAACTGTTTTGCTGACCTCTTTGCTGAGTTGAATGAGAACTTAAAAGTACAAGCTTCTAAACTTAACGGCTGCTAAAATTTCTGAACTGTTAAAATGAAGATAGTTCACTGGTTTACATAGCAAGCAACAGTGAAGAATGAAGTGCTGCCCTTTTTTCTAACTTTGTTAGAAATTGTTAGACACTGTTTTCTGACTTTCCTACCCCAAACAATGAATGAGCCAATGAAAACAGCACCACAGAGCAGCTGCTGATAATGGTAACAGTTAAAAATAGCCCAAATGACTGGCTTCATGTGAGAAAAAGAAATTGTGTGGTCTAATTTATGGTTCATAAAATTCCGTCATGTCAGTGATAAATTAGGAATCATCTAAGCAAGAAATGTGGAAAATCTTTCTTAATTATGTCATGTTATTATAGAGTATATTAAATAAAATTTCTAGATAGTAAGTATAAGAAAACCCAGCAACACTATTTTAAAGGCTTCAAGTTCTGATTTAATCGACTTCTTATTAAGAAACCAAAGTAATGGTTAGACAAGAGACAAATGGACAAATGCAATGGACAAAAACATAAAAAAGCCGTGTAGAAGGCCTACAGTGCCCTCGGAGCTGATGTGCAGCAAACGCTCACTGAACTGGGTTCATGACTCATATCCATGGCCTTTATTGTGTTGAAAATGAAAGGTTAAGGAGAAGGGAACATATGCTTTATTCATTTGACTATTCTGAAGCATGGTCCTAAACAAAATAGCAACGCCTTGAAATAGAGTCTAGAGAGGTTTAAGTTTCCTCTAATTTACTTTTATAATGTTTTCTCTTTTTTATATACTGATTTATGGCAGTACTAATCCAATATTGAACCCTGGAGTCTGAAGTGAAAGTAGATGTGAATTTCCCCTGCCTGTTCTGGCATGTGCACATTCGAGTGGTACACTACCCTGAACTCGTTTAATTAAAAGACAACTACCTCTTTAAATAGTCTAAGTTAGTAAAGTTATGCAGCGCCTACTAACATACCGATTCTAGGAACATGCTAAGTGAAACTACAGGTGAAACAAATTTTATCTTGGTTAAAGTATATGTTTATCAAACATCTGAATTTTGAAATTTCAAAGTATTTGGTTTCCCTATTATGGAGAAGATGCATATAAATAATCCTTTATGAAATAATAGCCCTTTTTTCTTCTAGACAAGGAAGAGAATTATCTCATTAAAGAGTCTATGCTTACATAATTCCTAGCAATTTCCCAATGACTTTCTCAAAACCTTCTTACAATGAGGCAGGCTATCATTTTTTGCTAAATAAACTATGAAGCAATTAACTGGAAAAAAGCATTAGCAATAGTGAAAGAGAAAGACAGACAGACAGACAGGCACACACACACACACACACACACACTAATTTTCATCATAAAAGATAACTACATAAAGGACTCAGAAAAGGTTGTGTTTAATACTATTATCATAATCACATGAGAATGAGCTAATTTCATTAAAACAATCATTCACATACATACAAGTAGCAGTAAATGAACTCAGAAGGTTGTTTTTCATAGATTTATCTCTCTGTGTGTAACAATAATAATTAAAGAAAAAGAAGCCAAGAATTTGAAGGGAGTGCGTGAAGGGGCATGCGAGGTGTTGGAGGGAAGATACAGATGGGGAAATGATGTAATTAAAAATAAAATATATTTTATTATTATATTTTTATTTATTATATTTTATTTATATTAATTTATTACATTTATTAATATATTTTATTTTATATTTTAATTATATAAATTTAAAAAGCATTGTTCCAATGGAATGAACTGCTATATCAGTTTTCTATTACTGCTCTAACAAATTACCACAAACACAGAACCTACAAAAACCACAAACTTATTACCTCAAAGTTCTGCAATTCAGAAGTCTGAAGTAGATCTCTCAAGAACAGAATTGCAGTCCCACAGAGCTGTGCTTTTCCTGATACACTCTGGAAGGCCACAGACCTCACCCTATCCGGCTTCCAAAGGCTTCCTCCATTTCCTGCTGGCCGACCCCTTTCCATCTCAAGGCCAGCAGGCAAATTGCTATGAATTTTGCTCCTGTCATCACATTTCCCTCTTGGATTCTGACTCTTTTCCTTCTCTTCCCTTCTTGTCAGATTACATTTGGTCTACAGGATAATCTTTCCATCTCAAAATCATTAACAATTATATCTGCAGAGTCTTGTTTGCCCTATGACAAAACACATTGCCAAGTTCCTGGAATTGACATGCAGACATCTTTGAGGAGTGATTATTCTGACTGGCACACCAGAAATCAAACTATAGAAAATTAAAACTGTCCTTTTTGCCTTTTTACCACAATTCTACTACAGCTGACAAACCATAGTTCAGTTTATTTTTATTTGTTTACTTACTTATTTTTTGGTATGAGAAGCAATGTAAACACCGATGAAGAGTGTGATGTAACAGCTAAGATATGGCTCATGGATTCATGTGCTCTGGATTGCAAATTCAGTTCCCTCAGCCATGTAAACTTAATCATCAATTTCCTCATCTTTAAATTCTTGTGAAGACTAAATTGCTCACTATATGTGGAATATCTTATGTGTTTTTTAGCTTTACAGTGGTAAATACTTTATGATGTATATGTGTAGCTAGAGTTTTCCTGCCTGGCCCACGGTCAGGGCAAATCTCTCTCACCCACCAGTCCCACAGCCACTCAGACCCAACCAAGTAAACACAGAGATTTATACTGGTTACAAACTGTATGGCCGTGGCAGGCTTCTTGCTAACTGTTCTTACAGCTTAAGTTAATCCATTTCTATAAATCTATACCTTGCCACATGGCTGGCTTGTGGCTTACCGGGATCTTCACATGCGGCTTGTCATGGTGGTGGCTGGCAGTGTCTCTCTCACCCAGCTTCCTGTTCTCTCAATTCTCCTCTCTGTTAGTCCCGCCTAAACTTCCTGCCTGGTCACTGGCCAATCAGTGATTTATTTATTGACCAATCAGCAACACATTTGACATACAGACCATCCCACAGCATATATGTGCATCAAAACATCATGTTTTACATCTTAAATAAACATCAATGCTACTTTCAACCATAAGTAGAATAAGGAAAGAAAATAAATCCTAAAAATTTGAATCCAAATAAAGAATCATTACTATATCAAAAGTATATGTAGGTTAAACAGGGTGGCTCATGCTTGTTAGCTCAGCATTCAGGAGGCCAAAGCAGGCATATTTTGAATTTAAGGCCACCCTGCATTATATGAGTGCCATGCTACATTGGGCTTCCTGGAAGATTTATTACAAAAAAACATGTAAATCATGTGTCACTTATAACATGGGGATTGAGAGGATACATTCTGAGAAATGAATAGTCACCACTGTGAAAACATACAGAATACATAACATACCTAGATAGTATAGCCTACTATATAGTAGGCTATGCAATACATGTACATGTGGTATACATGTATATATGTAATATACACACGTAAATAAGTATAATAAATGTACACATATTACATATCTATAACTATATATGTGTGTATATAATCTATTGTTCCTAGAGTCGTGAAGAACAAGATAATAAAATGCAATCAGTAGATGTAGAAAAGAGCTAGAGATGGCAGAGGGCTTGCCTAATGTGTTCAGTGCTCTGAGTTTAATCCTCAGAATGCAGTACTACTAACAATAATTTAAATTCTTCAGGTATGGAGGCAGTATACCCTTTTAATTCCAGCACTCTGGAGGCAAAGGCAGGATGAATGGCAGTTCAAGGACATAGTGGACTATGCAGCAAGAAACTATCTAAAAAGAAGAGCGGGGAGGAAAGAGTGGGGACAGAGGAAGGAAGGAAGGAAGGAAGGAAGGAAGGAAGGAAGGAAGGAAGGAAGGAAGGAAGGGTAAAGAGAATGAGACAAAGAGAAAGACAGAGACAGATACAGTTAACATAATGTGCTTGAGGCTGTTGCAAAAAAAAAAAAAACCCACATCATACTGTTTATAGGAAATGTTCTTTTAATTAGTTGAAGTACTTTTTCAAACAATCATAGGAAGTACAATTTATAAAATACATAAGACACTAAGGGTTATTTATGATCATCATAAAAATTATTATTGTCTACATCTACAGTTGTACTTTCTGTACTTTCACATGACCTTGAGAGAGGGTTTGTTTATAACAGCTTCATCACCTACATGAGGGTAATGTACTGTGCTATGGAGATTAACATGGCTACAATGCTATCAGGTTACAAGGAACTTTTCAGCTCCACTATAATCTGTGGGAAAATCACTGTACATGCAGCCAATCATCAACCAAAAGCACTGCATAACACACAACTCTAATACAGAAATTGATATGTTATATTTTATTTGTGGAGCTGAGGATCAAACTTTGTCTCTTACACCTGCTAGATGAACCCTGAGCTATACACCTTTGGTATCTTTTATTCTGAAACATTGCTGTAGATCAGAGTGGTCGCAATACTAGAGTTTTGCTCATGCTGAAGCTAGAGGCTCTCTTGAGAACTGCCATATAGGACACCAGTGTTGTCACCCAAGACTTCAGCACAAATTCCCAATAACTACTGTACTCTTTACAAATTCCAATGATGAAAATAATAGTGAAGATTTAACTGAAAATGAGCATGGCTATAATCCTGGCACTTGGTAGACTCACTGAAGTCGATTGCTATGAATTTGAGACCAGCCTTGTCTACATAGTGAGTTCAAGGCAGCCTATGGAATAAGATTCTGTCTCAAAAAAAAAAAATCTAAGAAACAATGGTAGTAGTAATAGTAGTAGTAGTAGTAATAGTAAACAAAATTAATTTTGTTTACTTAACTGAGAGTGATATTTATTTTCTTAAATACGTTTAGCATAATACATCTACAATGTCCTTCAAACTGACCATGTTGACTTTTCATCTTCTAATTCATTTGAAAGACAAGGGGCTGTGAGTAAGGGACTTTGCTGAGGCCTCATTAAAGTTTACACAGTTGGAATTAATTACATCTGGTTGTTCTAGTCTCATTTGTCTGTCTTGTCTACACTGTTATGTTCTTAGAGGAGATACCACATCTAAATAATGTAACGTGTGATGCTTCAGATGCTTGAGTTTAACAGATGCTGAATATCTACCTGCTGAGCACCTTATGCAGTGAAGTCCACAAAAACTTTTAGAAATTCTTCCTGAATAAGTTACTATGGACAATATGGAAATAAATATCAGAGCCTTTAAAAAGATCTTCCAAAGTGAAAAAGTGTACTTCTCAATACACTCCCTAACTCCAGTGCCCTCTAAACACTGCTGAAAATTCTTCACATGATCTTCATTTCAGTTCTTGAGACATCAAGTAAAACTGTCTGTATTATTTGCTAACAATATTTTAATTTCACTCATGGCCCCAAACCAGTTTCCTCTGGTTTTGTCTCCAATTTATTTTGTCACTAGTCATGTGTCTGAGTGGATGCTTCCAAATATGAAAAGGTAATTATTTGCTATATTCATATGAACAGGCCAATCCATAATTGTAGACCAAGCATTTGAGGTAAAGAATTTGAGGAGTTGGTGTCATTTAGTAAATATTTGCTATTTTAAGAGATTACCTAAATAAAATTTTAAAACTCACTTTTGGTAAACCTCATGAGATAACTAGTTGTGCTCACTTTTAAATAATTACACATATATAGTCACACATTTTATACATACTTGTTGGGTTTTAAAGGTAGAGTCCCACTATGTACCCCAGGCTAGCCTTGAACTGATAATAATCCTCTTGCCTCAGCCTCCTCAATGCTGAGGTAACAGAAATATGACATCATGGCAGCTTAAACATAGTTTCCTATTCCACACATTGAAAGAACATTCATTAAATAAATGCATAGTATATATCATTCTACTAGTGCCTAGATGCAAACATGAAGCCATGTTTCCTGCTGTCAAAAGAAATTATATTATTATTATATATGTATTTTATATATGTATTATTATATATGTATTATATCAGTAGTCTCTTCGTTATTTAATGAGATCCTTTTCCTGGGCAGGACTTCTAAGACTGATGCAAGCTCACTTATGTGTTTCTACTTTTGTTGTCAGTGCCTTCAGAGTTCTATCCAAGAAACTAACCCCAGACATCACGGAGTTTCCATGGTCTTGATTTTTTACTTTTCTAGTAGCTTTATAGAAGTTTTAGATTACATTTAGGTATTTTATCCATTTGGGATTGGTTTCTATATATGGATGAAGTCAAAGCAGCAGCAGCAGCAGCAGCAGCAGCAGCAGCAGCAGCAGCAGCAGCAGCAGATCTGTAGAAAAATCCTACCCAGATTCCCCCCTGTATTCTCCAGTGGCTTTATTGTATGATAGTAACTGTTTGTATAGAAATGAAAGTTGTGTTTATAACACTTCAAAAATCATTCTGCCAGCCATTAAGAAAGCAAACAGAACAATTTGTGCCTCTTTTTTTTTTTTTAAAAAAAAAAGATTTATTTCTTTTTATTATGTATATGAGTGTTTTGCCTACATGTATGGTATGGGTAGCTGTTCCAGCTTTGTCCTGGAAATACTACCCCCATTGAGGCTTCCGGTAACTGTCATGCCTACTAGGCGGGGCCAAGACAGGAGCGCTTAAAACCTGAGATCTGGATGTGCTCGCTCTCTTGGTTCCTGGATTCTGGACACTTGAGGTAGACTGAGCAGAGTTCTCCAGAGAACACCGCTGGACTGAACTCCAGCTCTCCCGGACCTATCCCTTTACTTGTAAATTATCCCACAAAATAAACCTCCTTTCAACTACGTGGAGTTGCTTTAATACTTCCACCAATAATGTACATACGTGCATTGCACATGTTCTTGATGTCCCCAGAAGCCAAAATGCCCCAGGATTCCCTGACATTGGAGTTATAGATGGTTGTAGGACACCATATGTGTGCTGGGAACAGAACCCAGGTCCTCTGCAAGAGAACATGTATTCTTAACTGCTGAACCATCTTTCCAGCCACCACGGGAAGGTTAATGAAGGGACAGAAGAAAAGGGTTGTTACATGTTATTGCTATCCCTCAACACAATATAAGTAAATTCTGGATATGGAGCAGTTGAAAACAAAGACTGAAAATGACTTTCTCTGATTCCTGGCAACATGTAATATTAAGGGTTTTGCTATTCAATTAAAAATTTATCTAAGAAATATTTACTTGGAGCACTACATGGTAATAGAAAATAACTCAAGAAACTCAGTAGATTAAAGAGATGAAAAAAAAAGGCGTGGTGGTGCACGCCTTTAATCCCAGCACTTGGGAGGCAGAGGCAGGAGGATCTCTGTGAATTCGAGGCCAGCCTGGTCTACAGAGCGAGATCTAGGAATGGCGCCAAAGCTACACAGAAAAACCCTGTCTTGAAAAACCGAGAGAGAGAGAGAGAGAGAGAGAGAGAGAGAGAGAGAGAGAGAGAGAGAGAGAGAGAGAGAGAGAGAGAAACAATTACGTGGTATTGTATTCCCCCAAATATTGTGCATGCTAATAAACTTATCTGGGGTCAGAGACAGAGCAGCCACAATATTAAACATAAAGGATAGGCAGTGGTAGCACACGCCTTTAATCCTAGCATTCCAGAGACAGAAATCCCTCTGGATCTCTGTGAGTTCAAGGACACATTGGAAACAGCCAGGCATGGTGACACATGCCTTTAATCCCAAGAAGTAAGCCTTTAATCCCAGGGAGTGATGGCAGAAAGGCAAGATATATAAGGCCTGAAGACCAGGAACTAGAAGCATTTGGCTGGTTAAGCATTCAGGCTTTCGAGCAGCAGTTCAGCTGAGAGCCATTGGGATGAGGATTCAGAAGCTTCCAGTCTGAGGAAACAAGATCAGCTGAGAAGTTGGCCAGGTGAGGTTAGCTGTGGCTTGTTCTGTCTCTCTGATCTACCAGCATTGACCCCAATAATTGGCCTCGGGTTTGATTTTACTAATAAGAACTTTTAAGATTCCTGCTACACAATTATTTTTAAATTTTCAACTGAATCCTGATTTTGTTTTTTTTCTTCCAAATCTAGTATTACAAAGAAAAATATAAACTTATAACCAAGGTGCTTATAAATAACAATAAAATGCCTTCACCTGCCTTTATGTTTACTTTCTGAACTTGTGTTCAAGTAACTCCATTCAAATACCAATCACATATATACACACACACTCACACACATGTGCACACATGCACTCACACGTGCAATGATTGCTGATATGTCATTACATCAATCAAATGCTCAGAATTGCTACAGTTACTCACTCAAGATCTAAATTCCCATCTGACCATATAAGAATGGATAGCACCAAGGGAGTGAAATGAAACCAAATTGTTTCTAAGTCCTTCAATCGCAGGTGTTTGTTACGACAGCACATATGAAAATAGAAGAGATGAAAGGATGTTCACACGTAGGGACAAAGAGCCTCAGACGGGAAATTGCTGTACACATCAACTGTCTTATAAGAGCTACTGTGTTCCTAGGGTTTTCCCCAGTATACCATTACATGAAATTTCAAATGTGGAGTGATGTGATCTCAATACCTGATGGTCAATGACAAGAATATATACACATGCACACAAACATACAATATACACTAACAAACATACACATACACAAACATGCATACAAGCACATACACAAACAGGCACACATGCCCCCCCCCCCGACAGTTTGTATAGTTTAAATATTCTCTTGTACATGCTATGTAAAGGAAACTACATAAAGAAGTTGTTGGACACTGAGTCATTTTATTCAAATAGCTATAGTTAAAATCATAGCAAAATCAATTCACAATTTATTGAGTCAATATGTGCAATGTTGTGTTTACATTGGAACCTTAGCAAACTGGCAGACTACTTCTTTGGGGGAGGGATTATTATGAAAAAAAATAGAACCTTGATCTATTAGATTTTTAAAATAACATTTGTCCAGTTAAACTTCCCCCTAGCAACAATCTATATAGACAAACCATTAACTAATTGTGTTTGTTTCTTAAGCAATGGAGTTTATTCTGACAATTTGACTGCTAAGAAATGCACTAGCAAACAGCCTATTCATTTTCTGTATCTTGTTTGGCAAACAAGGCATGGCAAATAGCAATCTAAAGGGAAAATAGAATCCTGGGATGCACCTGCAATCTTTGCAGAGAACCACTGCAAAGTGTCTTAGGGCTGAGGTACTGGCTTTCAAAAGAACGAACATGTGGTGCCACCTGCTGTTCAGTATTGTGTCTTGCAGTCTAAGAGTACTGAGTCCCCTGGGCCTCAGAAGGCTCAACAAAGTATTGACAGGTTTATGTTAGCCACCCCATAACCCAACTGATCTTGCAAAAAAGCCAAGCAATTTTAATAATATAATAATTATTTCTAATTATCATTCTACAAAGTACTCAATTATAGCAACAACAAAGCAGACCCTATGAGAAACAAATGCTCTATCAGGAAGATTTTGTATGTTGTATGCTAAATTTACCATGTTTTATTTCTTATTTTATAAATTTCAAAACATTCTGCATTTTCAGTGATAATTCTATGTGATGTTATATAGGAACCTAGTTTCCTAAGTACACTGAGTATATCTTCTATGGATTCTAAGGAACAGTATACATGTCTCTTCTAAAAATGCCTGACACCCAGATGGCTACAAGGCACTCAGAGGTAGGAGCCATGTTTTATTCAGTTTCATCCCTCCTGTGACTAGGAAGAGACGGCAAGCCAAGAATAGGCTGAGTAAATATAAACAGATTCGTGAGTGGTTAAGCATAGCTCAGAAGTTTAGAAATATATAAAGAAGGAATGCCACATTCCCCCCAAATTAACATTTAATTCTTCTTTCATTTACATGAAAATTATACATATGTAAAATATATGCACATATATACATATTCAAAACTAGGTTTCAGTTTTACCTCATATCACCAAACAAAAAAAATGGCACTCAGAACACTGCTGATTTTAATTATCAATCACAAGAACCACAAGAATGAAAGCAGTGCTTGGTAGAAAGCATTCCAATTAAAACCATGTAAGTAGTAAACTGAAAAACACTTCAGACACGGGCAGCACAAATAGTGCTGATTCGCTTCTTGATTCTTTTATTTATTCATTCAAATATTTAAAGCATCTAAAGCAGCAGTTTTCAACCCGTGGTTGTGACCCCTTTGAGGGTCACACATCAGATATCCTGCATATCAGGTATTTACATTATGATTCATAGCAGTAGCAAAATTACAGTTATGAAGTAGCAATGAAATAATTTCATGGTTGGGGGTTACCATGACATGAGGAACTGAATTAAGGGGTCACAGCGTTAGGAAGGTTGAGAATCACTGATCTAAAGGATAGAGAGAAAAAAAAAAGGACTGATGACCTAGTCTCATACTGAGCTCAAGAAACTCACAAAAGGGTCTGGTGCTGCCCAGTTTTCCAATTTCCACTTAGCTCAAGTGTGAAGGGACTGTATAATTCCTCTCTCCTCTCAACAAGTCTTCAATATCTGCAGCTCCTCTTCAAGTTCAGCTAATGATTTTGGAAAACAAATCACTCAGTACAGGCCTTCCTTCCACAGGTTCCAAGTCTCCCCCGCCTGTGCTCATGGGCTTTCCTTTGCCGCATGGTACCGAGCTGCCAATAGAGGCCCACTCTGTTTCCTCAAGACCAGGTTGTGTGTGACACCTCTGGCTTGCTTCTATATGACCTGAATAGATTGTCTCTCTTTTAATAGATTGTCTCCATGGGCACGCAAGCATAATGCACCCATCTTAAACCTACAAAACAATGCAGTAAAACCTATCCTACTTCATTTGCTAACTACCGGCCCAATTCTTTGCTCCATCTTTCACAGAAAAATGCCTCTGAAGAACCATCTCTTAACATGCCATTCTCGGTAGGACTGGTTATCTCCCACACAAAGCAAAACTTGATTCTTGCTGGTAAAAAGGTCTAACTGTTTTATATAATAAAGCATGTTATTCTGTATGTATTGATAACACAATTATGTACGTGAAAGATTTTTATAGGAGGGTATTAGGAAAATGTCTAAAAATTGAGATATATTATTCTGAATTGATCATCCTATAACGTATACATATATTAAAGTACCACACTGGGCCCCATAAGGACATATGATAACTTGTCAATTAAAAATAAACTAGCTTTTCTATTGCTTTATGGAAAGCACTTTTTATAGTCTAATTTTCATACAATAAGATAAATGGTCCTCAAATCCAAGTGAGATCATATGATTCCTCATTCTGATGCAGAACAAAACCTGGTCTTTGTCATAGTCCACAAACCCCTCGGTAACCAGCCCCTGCTTCCTCTCTGCTTCATTTCCCACCACTGTCCTCTCTCCAGACCAGACACGGCCTCAGTGGCCATTTCTTGGTGCTTTTCTGCTTCTAGCTCCTTCTTTTGGGACATCCCATCAAAAAGTCTCATAGGTCCATATGTCACATCTCCTCCACTTCCCCACAGCTCTGCTTAGGTGGACTACAAATCCCCCCCCCCCCCCCCCCGTGGTTTTCATGTACCTAATTTGCTTTATTTCCCTTTAGCACTCACCATCCTTACACATGGATCTCTAATTGTTTCTCTTCTTACTGTTATAAAATGATATGGAATATTTCTCATCTATTAGTATCATCTCACATAGACATCTAGTTGTTTTGAGTATATTTGAATAAAAGTTTCTTGACACAGCTATACTTAAAATTTCTAGTGTAAAGAAAATGTTTAATGTAGATTTTATAGTAAAAATGAATTTAACATTTAAGGAAAAGTAAAGCTGTATCAATAATCTTTATTAAAAATAAACAGGATTTTAATTCATTTTCCTAGAGTAAAATTTCATATGTACTTGGCAAACAAAATTATAAATTTTTAAGAAAAAAATCTAAGAACTCACAGAAATAGAGTAAACTCTGCTTTGAATATAGTGATTTCTATAGCTACTTCATATAGCAAATTTAGAACAGATCAATATTTGAAAGGCTTCATTAAATCAACTGTGACTAATATACCAGTTAAAATTACAGATGTGTTCCTTTCTGGCTACTCAAATTATTTTATAATGTATCTTTTCTAGAAGTAAACATTCAAGTCAGAATGAGAACATGTCAGGCTCAGGAAACGGCTTCAGCATGTGTCATACTGTGATGGGATATGGCGTAAAATTTCTCAAATAACATACTGTTATGAAAAACAGAAATGAACTTAGTAAGAGCTCATCCAGTTAAAAATGCTGAGATGTCTCCTTTCCTTTATTATCCTGTCTCTTTTAAGCCTAATGCTTAAAATTCCGTAATTTAAGTTAGTAATTACAGCAATACTTTCTAATTTTGAATTCAGTACATTTTATATGAATCGTTGGAAGCTTGTGCCTGAAAGCCAACATCTTACTTCTCAAACGTGTTCTATCTTTAAAATGTCTTTGTCAGTTCAGATAGGAAAAATGTTTAATTTGATTCAATGACTCAGTTGGTGATAATGATGCAATTCAGTGAATTCTAGCTTTCCTTTTTTTTCCCTCTCACATTAACTCTAGCTTTGATATCTCTTTTCAAGTCTGTCTGCTATAAAAGAACTCTGAATGAAAAGTAGTTCTGAGTTCTGAGGAAGTACCAGCAAGGCAGCACTATGGCATTTTCTTCAGTTAGGTAGAAGCCAGATATGCTAGTTAAATCATCTTACCCTATCAAGAGCATGGCTATTAAGAATGAAGATGTGAGAGAACTGTATCACAGATGCATCCATCTCAAGCAAGGGACATCCTCATGTACCACTGTTGGATAAAAAGGGACACAGGTGAACTGATACAATTACTAAAGTTTGGAGCAAAACTGGAAGCCAAAATTGAACTTGAAACTATTCAACAGCTATGTTAACTTACTTTCTCTAGGTCTCTGTTTCCTCTTTTGTAAACCAGGGAAAATATTTCTTATGATTTGTTTATAAAAAAGGACACAATGTACACAAATGCTTGCTTCATATTCACAAAATGTGTTTGATGTTTGAACTACCATAATCTTCTAGCTGGTCTCAGAGGGGAACTCATGTAGGAAATCTCCCTATGTTTGGCTGAGACCACAGATGGGAAACGAGAATAAGCAATGGTATGCCTGGTCACCTGCAACTCCAAAATGAGGACAGTATTACTTACTCTGTGGCTGTGACCACATACCTGATGAGAAGTGAGCCTGAGAGAAGGGATTTATTTGCTTATTTGAGTGTATGCTCCATTATGGTGGGGAAGGCATGGTGACAGGGCCTTCATGGCTGCTGTTAGAGTGTGGAGCAGACTCAAATCTTTACATCTCAGTGGGAAAGGAAAAGAGAACAAACAGATTGGAAACAACCTGTCTATAAACCTGGAGACTTGCTTCTGTGGGGTACTTGCTCCAGAGAAACTCTATCTCCTACAGGTGTCACCAGCTCCCCAATAGCTTCACCAGCTGAGGACCCCCATACCAAATGCATGATCCTTCAGGGTACACTTTACATTCAAACCATGTTCAAGCACAGCAAGGACCATCTCTTTTGTTTCTGGTGACTCTTGTGTTTGCAGAGGGAAAGCTCAGTTTGGGCTGTTGCTCTAGCATTTAGAGGTAGAACAATAAGTAGAAATGGATCCAAATCTGTTGTTTTGCAAACACTTTATTTTTAAAGATAAGTAGATGAGGTGAGTATAAAAGGTAAAAATCAAATAGAATTACTGATTAATGCTTGCTTCTTCTAAAATTGAGATCTCAGTTCAGAAACTTGTAGGCAGCTAGGCACAATCATTTACGTTCACAGAGAAATTGAATTATCTCCTTTCCTATGGAGACCTTCAGGCTAAAATAGCAATGAAACATGTTGCTGGGTCAACAAAGTAACTGTTTCCTGTGCTTCAAGTCAAAATCTTTATAGCACAATGGCAAAGACAAATCAAACATTTGAATTACTTTAAGTTAAACTATTTGATATGATTTTTTCATTCTATATAGAAAGATCTAGAAGTTCCAAAAAGGAGGATCAATGTACTCACTAGGGCAATGTTTTATCATATTCCAAAGCACATGCTTAGTAGCCCTTTCCACCAAATTGAAATATTCACTTCTGGTGGGAAGTAGGAAACAGGAATCCTGTGGTGGTATTTTATTTGTACTGAAATGTGATTTTAATTGTATGTTAATAAATAAAGTTGCCTGGGGGTCAGAGTTATAGAGCCATAGCAAGTGCGTGGCGGTGGTGGCGCACGCCTTTAAGGACTTGGAGGGCGGTACATACAGGCAATGACAAGGCAGTCACGTGTTTAGTTTACAACCAATGAGAAGGCAGAACATCTAGACTATTTAAAGACATACACACAGGAAGTAGGCCCCTTTTTCGGAGAGCTCTCTTGGCTGAAGCAGGATAGCTGAAGCAGGAAGGGTAAGGCTCTTAGTTCTGACCTCTTGGCTTTCTTCTCTGAATCGGCTCTGTGTTTCTTATTTAATAAGATGGTTGGTTACATCTACATTTGGCGCCCAACATGACAAGAATCCATTAAAACCGCTTAACTTGGCTTGGCGGCAGGTCCGGGTTCCCGCCAGGGCGGCCGGCAGGTCTGGTTTCCCGCCAGGGCGGCCGGCTCCCTAGCCCGGGCCCAGGTCGGCTTGGCCTCAGGCCGGACTAACCTTGAGCTACTTGCTTAAAGCCAATGCTACAAACAACTCAGGCCTGCCCTGCCGAACAGGGCCCCTGCCTGTAAAACCAACGCACATGGTTGGAGCTTAAGGTAGCCAGAGCCAAGGCTTGACTAGGCTCAAGCGGGAACACGTGGCTGGATTCAAGCTCTTAGGCAGAACTTGTGGCTACGCTTGCTCTCTCTCTCTCTCTCTCTCTCTCTCTCTCTCTCTCTCTCTCTCTCTCTCTGGACTCACACCTCGGACACTAGGTGGCTGTTTGAAATTCCCTCGGATTGGTACTGTTCTACAAGGACTTGGTAAGTCACTTAGAAGATATTATTCTAATGCGTGGTCACCAGCCATCCATATTATACAAGAACAGGGCACAACAATTGATGATCTTCCAAAGACACCAACAGCTCTACCTTTAAAATGGTTAACAGACAAGCCTGTATGGGTTCAGCAATGGCCTTTAACAACAGAGAAACTCCAGGCTTTAGAAGAGCTGGTAGAAGAACAGTTAAATGCTCAGCATATTGAGGAATCAACCAGCCCTTGGAATTCTCCTGTATTTGTTATTAAAAAGAAAACTGGTAAATGGAGAATGGTAACAGACCTTAGAACAATTAACAAAGTAATTCAGCCAATGGGCTCTCTACAATCTGGAATTCCTCTGCCTACTCTGTTACCAAAAGGATGGCCTCTCATAGTTATTGATTTAAAAGACTGTTTCTTTTCAATACCGTTACAAGAAAAAGACAGAGAAAGATTTGCTTTCACAATGCCTACTTATAATAATTCTCAACCGGTTAAAAGATTTCAATGGAGAGTCCTCCCACAGGGAATGTTGAATAGCCCAACTCTGTGCCAATATTTTGTACAACAGCCATTGGAAATGATACGTAAAAAATTTCCTAAATCTATAATTTATCATTATATGGATGGTTGGTTACATCTACAGAATCCCATAAACCTAAGGAAGCTAGGGAAACTTAGAAGGTTCAGGAAGCTCAGAAAAATTACAAGATTTACAAGGCTCCCCCTCACAGTTATAAATGCAGTTAACAAAGGTGAAGACTCTGATAGAACTGCCTGCCTGCAGGTTGGACAGGGAGTTCTAGGTATACAGCTCTGGGGAATTATCACCCATGCTGGGGTGGGTTCAAGCAAATCAACCAAGAAAAGTCTTTGTCTCACCAAGCTATGTTTGCGAAGCTATATTCATCTGGCATGTTGTCAATGCACATCTTCAGAGAATAGACAGTTCATCTCTTTCCAGGAAAGAGTCACACAACAGCACCTGGACACCAAGGTCACAGACCTTGCAGTATAGCTTACTCATATTTTAAGTATCATTTTTAAATGAACATATGTTATGGCTAAAAGACCTTTCAATAATATTTCATTAAGTTCTACTAGTATTTTTTCTTCCAATCCAATTAAGTAAAGTTAATTGCCATCTAATGTGCCTAACCAAGTTTTCAAAGATAGATTCAGTATTCCTGATGAACTAAGTTCAACAAATGTTAAGATTCAAAGCTCACCACACACTCCTCCAAATCCACATCTACTTTTATCTCCTGAATTTCTCACTACAAAGCTTCTCCTGCCAAGATAATCTATTTTCATTTCCCCATATTTAAAAGGCATTTCTATTTCCAACTTTCTTTTTGCTAAGAACTGGTTCTCTCTAAAGCAGTCTCTCTCTTTATACTGAATGCCCTTCAAGTTGCAATTCCTACTTCTCTTTCATTTGTTTAGTCATTAGAGAGAGACTGATGAGCTATGGTATGTGTGGTCCCGAAGAGAACCCCAGGAAAACAGGAGTGGGAAAGACACAGCAAGCAACTATTTTTATGTTATTTAAATTCTACCAGCTAAGGTACACATTACACCAGGGATTTAGCCATTAATAAATCACAATAAGTTATGTATTAAAAATATTATACAGAGAAAACAAGGAGTAGGGAGATTTTTTTTTTTGAGTGAATGGGTTCGAATTGAGTTTTGGGGATAAATAGGAACCCAAAATAAGGTAGAGGGGATCAATAAGTCAATTTTCTTTATAGGGTCATGATTGTTATTAAATTATGACATATCAATAAAAATATAACTAGGAAAAATCCTTGCATTCCAGATGTTAGGTTATATGAGTGAGGTATGATGGCACATGCCATTATTTAGTCATTTAGGAGGTTGAAGTAAGCAGACTCCTTGAGTTTATGAGTCCTTAACCAGCCTGGCAACACAGTGACCACCTCACAAAAAATAAAATAACTTAATCCAACGATATTTAACCCTATTTTCCTTCTTGCTATTAATCTTGAGACAAGAAGCAATAATGATCTCACATTTGGAGTTAAGAAGTCACCAGGAAAAGCTGTTCACAATGAGTTCTAGAAAAGACCAATAATAACTGACCTTGCTATTCTGAGTTCTACTGGCCAGTCAAGACAGGAAAACCCAAAGGGATGTGACAGCTCAGGCTTTCAGGGGATACCATGTTAGTGGAAGGATGCTCTATTCTACAAACCCTGCAAATGGGAAAGGACATTATATCCCTCCTTGGAAGAGAATGATTCAGAAAAATGATTCCTTCTGGGAGGAAGCTTCGAGATGGAGTAACCAAACCTTCATTTGTGAAATGGTATTTGTTAAACTATAGAGTCCTCAGGACTTTGGCAAAGTTCTGGCTGTAGCACTGCCTAGGCTCGAAGACAGGTCTGTTCATAGCAATTGAAATGGTCATGTGAACCTAAGCACTCATTGTTCACTGTATCAAGTAAACAAATTACACATTGTCTCTAAATAGACTACCAATAAGTAAGAAAAGGCATATGAACAACAACAGAATCAAAGCCATGTCCTTACAACATTAGCCAAGAATAGATATTCAAAGAGATATTGAAGAGATATTCCAATTAAGAACAGAATACTTAATCAACTCTGTTGCCAGCCCATCATATGACAGGCATCTTATGTGAAATTTAGACAGAATGAGCTCTAAATTTTTACTGAACTTTAAACCTAAACACTACAGAGTCCTAAAAACCAAGTGGCACTTTCAGTCAAAATAACTAGAAAGTCATAGTAAATGAAAAACATACGATCAAATAGCCCTCTCTAGAAAGATATAAAGTACAAATATGAAGAATTTTGAGGGCAATTTTGGGTAAAATCAAGCTGTCTCATGCCTATCACCATAGAGTTTAGACTCTAAAACTGAGTTACAATCACCAAGTGACTATAAAGAAAACAACAAATATATAAAAAAAGGAGCAAAAAAAATAGAACAGAATAGATATGTAGAGGAAAGAAGTGTATATGGGACCTAACATATGGTAAGTGAGGAATCTCAGCTCAGAGGGAAAAGACTCTCACATTAAATGAGTAGTGTCAATATAATTGGCTGTTATTGTAGGGAGAAACAAAGTCAGTAACCTGTCTTATTTTTTTCATAATAAACACACAGTGGTGGTTTGGATGGGTATGGCCCCCATGTGTTTGGTCTATAGGAAGTAGCACAACCAGGAGGTGTGGCCTTGTTGGAGTAGGTGTGTCCTTGTTGGAGGAAGTGTTTCACTGTGAGAGCGGGCTTTGAGGTCTTGTATGCTCACACTATACCCAGTGTGGTTCACAGTCTGCTTCTGCTGCCTATGGATCAAGATGTAGAACCCTCAGTTCCTTCTCCAGCATCATGTCTGCCTGCATGGTACCATGTTGCCCACCATGACAATAATGGACTAAACCTCTGAAACTATAAACTAGCCTCAATTAAATGTTTTCCTTTATAAGATTTGCTATAGTCATGGTGTCTCTTCAGCAATAAAATCCTAACTAAGACACACATATTCTAGGTGGAATAAATATTTAAATATAAAGCATAAATAATTAAATCAAGGATATGTGTTTGACTTCATAGTGGGGGAGTAGCTTGTCATTATAAAGTCAGGAAGTGTATCATAAATTTAAGAAAAAAGGATACCTGACTCAGTAAAAACCTCAAGAAATTATGCTAACTGACCTAAACAAAAGTAGAAGACAATTGACAGTCTCCTAAACATCTGTAACTATACGTGACAAATATCAGTACCCTCATGTGCAAAGTGTTCTCAAAGAACAGAGACTGAGAAACAAAGCATAGGAGATGACCAGGTTATTCGCAGAAGAGAGAATCTAATGACGGATACGTTTATTTAAAAAAAGGCTGAATTTTACTTTAAGTAAAGGACACTGCAAATTAAAGCCAGAGTTATGTACCTTTTTATTCCTTTGACAGAAATTTTAAAAGAATGATATGAAATTAAAAATACTAAGTTCTGATATATGTACAAAAAAACCCCATGTGTTATTCAATATTAAGAAGACTAGCTACAAACATATGGCAAAGCCTATTAAGACATACAGACATGCCTGGTATGATTCCATCTTTCGTGTCTGTTCTGAGAAGCAATAGGTGGTTTTCTCTGTCTGGATTCTCTCACACCCAGGTGCATGCCTCCACCTCACGGAAGACTTGATGGACATGGACATGAGCCCTCTTAGGCCTCAGATATACCTTTATGGTTGTGAACTAAAGGCTTATGAAATTATCATGGTGGTAATGATGAAAATGAACACCAGTTATCACTAAGAACCATCAGTTTGGGGGCAGGGCAAAAGACGAATTACATATCATAGTAGGCAGAAGCAATTAAAGTAACACTGGCAACTGTGAAAGTGTCTGTATAACCAATAGTTTCCCCTGGGGTTTCGAGACTGCACTACCTGTGGTCTTAAAGTTGAAGTGTGGTTCAGGGAATGAGCATATTAGTACCTGGAGAGGAAAATGCAGAGTCAGAATATGAAGATGAGGAGGATATAAAACTCAGAAGTATGTCTGGAAAGCGATCTGCCCCTAGAGGTGGTAACAAGGTTCCACAGGAAAAGTAAAACTTGTCAAAGATGATGAGGATGATGATGATGAAGATGATGATGATTTAAGATGCTAATGAGATGAAAACAGAAGAAAAAGTTCCAGTGAAGAAATCTGTACAAGATACCGCAGCCAAAAATTAAACCAAAATGGAAAAGACAAAACCATCAACACCAAAGATCAAAAGGTCAAGAGTCCTTCAAAAGACAGGAAAAAAACTCCTAAAACACCAAAAGGACCTGGTTCTGTAGAAGACATTAAGGCAAAGATACAAGCAAGTATAGAAAAAGAACATTGGACATACCTGGGTGCTGCTGGTAAGTTAAGCTAAAAGATGGGGAAAGAGGAGAAGGAGAAACAAATATAGTCCATACTGAGTACCATTGACAATCCAGACTGAAGGCTCCTAGTCTCATCTCAATCCCCTCTCCTGATTGGCCACCCATTCCCCTTCAATCCTTGAATGCTGGAAGCAATCTCTTGTTTTCCTAAAGCATTTTCTTTCACTATAGTGATGGAGAGAACTTTACTGTTTTCTACTGTTCATACATATGCCTTATATCTTTGACCATGTTTTAATGCCTTCATATGCTGCTCAATAAATTTTCAAATGAACCAAAAAAAAAAAAAAAGACATATGGCTACTTTGACCTACAAATTACCCTTGGGTGATACTTATTACTCAGTATACGATTGAAAGCATGAGGACACAAGCATATGTAGACAAGTATGTTTACTGATACACACCTTTTTGTAGGGAAAGGGCCAGAAATCACATGAATGTCTATCAATCAGTAATCAACAGGGACAAGATCTAACGCATGGAATTTCCAAACTATGGAAAAGTTTATGCACTTGGTAATGAAATAGAGTATTTGTCTGAAGGAATGTTGAGTAATAGCCTACTCTCAGAATGGTGCTAGAGATAGTGATTAGTACAATGATCAGGTGGGATAAGGATTTAGCTAATGAGCAACACATTCAGTCCAGAGAGAAGGAAATACACTCCAATCCATTTGAATACTAAAAATACTGCAATAGAAAGAATATAGGAATTATAAAGAAAAAATGTTATCCAATGACCAGATATGCTACTCATAACTTAGAAACACAAGAAACATGAAAAAGAGAGTACAACTCTGCCCAAAATAGCCAATTCCAGAGTGATAGAATCCAATGAGAGAGAGTTAATTGGATATAACATCAGAGGATTCAAAGAATAAAGTCCAATAGGTCAAGAATAAGTTCACAAAATTTCAAAATGAATGAGAACCATTAAATAAAAGGACAAACTCAATACAGAATATGATAAAAGATTAGAAAAGGAATAGATACTGAAAAAATGTAATTGAGATTTTGGAAGCAAAAATCTCAAATAAAAAGGCTTAGTAAGAAATCTCCTTGATAAAATAGACTAGGTAGAAAGTAGAATATTGAGTATGAAGAACAAACAATAAAGATAAAATTAAAAGAAAGAACAAACAGGTGATGCCAAATCTCTTGAGTTAGTATTAGATGACTGTGGTGAATGAACAGAATTGCTCCCATAGGCTCACAGCTTGAATGCTTGATTCCCAGTTGGCGGGACTGTTAGAAGGGATTAGGAAGTGTGTTCTTGTTGAAGGAGTTGTAAAATGGGGGTGGGCTTTAATGATTCAAAAGACTCACACCATTTCCAGTATTCTTTCTCTCTACCTCCTATTTGCAGATCAAGACATGAGCTCTCAGCTGTTCCTTCCACTGTGCCTTTACTCGGCCATCATGGATCCTAACACTCCGAAACTCTAAGACCAATTAAGTTGTCTTGGCATTGGTGATTTGTAAAAGCAAACAAAAAATAACTAAGACATAAGTTGGTACCAGAGTGTGGGCTATTGCTATGACAGACCTGATCATGTGTTTTTGTTTGTTTGTTTGTTTCTATGACATCTTCCAAGGAGAGTTTTATTTATTTATTTATTTATTTATTTAGTTAGTTAGTTAGTTATTTTTTTATAAATATTTTTATTTTATAATTGATTTAATTTTACATATCAGGCACAAATTCCCCTGTCCTCCCTCCTCCTACCCCCCAGCCTTCCCCCCCAATCCACAACCCATTCCCACCTCCTCCAAGGCAAGGTCTCACCTGGGGAGTCAGCTCAGCCTGGTAGATTCCATTGAGGCAGGTCCAGTCCCCTCCTCCCTGCACTAAGGCTAAGCAAAGTGTCTCAGCATAGGCCCTAGGTTCCAAAAAGCCAGCTCATGCACCAAGGACAGGTCTCGATCCCCCTGCCTGGGGCCTCCCAAAGAGTTCAAGCTAATCGACTGTCTCACTTATCCAGAGGGCCTGGTCCAGTTCCATGGAGGTTCCTCAGCTATTGGTTCACAGTTCATGTGTTTCCGCTAGTTTGGCTATTTGTCCCTGTGCTTTTTCCAATCATGGTCTCAATATCTCTTGCTCATATCATCCCTCCTCTCTCTCGCCAATTGGACTCCTGGAGCTCCACCTGGGGTTTGGCCGTGGATCTCTGCATCTGCCTCCACCAGTCACTGGATGAGAGTTCTATCATGACAGGGTGTTCAGCCATCCAATCACCAGAGCAAGTCAGCTCAGGCATTCTCTCGACCATTGCCAGTAGTCTATAGTGGAGGTATCTTTGTGGATTTCTGGGGACCTCTCTAGCACTCTGCTTCTTCTTATTCCCAAGGGGTCTTCATTTATCATGGTATTTCTTTCCTTGTTCTCCCCCTCTGTTCCTGATCCAGCTGGGACCTCCCATTCCCCTAAGCTCACTTTCCCCTGACCCTTGTCCTCCATTACTCCCCCTCACCCCCAGTTTGCTCAAGTCACTGGGCGATCCCTGTGTCTTTCTTAGAGTCCTCTTTACTAGGTAGTCTCCCTGGAGTTGTGAATTGCAGTCTGGTTATCCTTTGCTTTACATCTAGTATCCACTTATGAATAAGTACATACCATGTTTGTCTTTCTGAGTCTGGGTTACCTCACTCAGGATGATTTTTTTCTAGTTCCATCTATTTGCCTGCAAACCTCATGATGTCATTGTTTTTCTCTGCTGAGTAGTACTCCATTGTGTATATGTACCACATTTTATTTATCCATTCTTCAGTTGAAGGACATCTAGGTTGTTTCCAGGTTCTGGATATTACAAATAATGCTGCTATGAACATAGCTGAGCATGTGTCCTTATGGTATGATTGAACATTCCTTGGGTATATGCCCAAGAGTGGTATAGCTGGGTCTTGAGGGAGGTTGATGCCCAATTTTCTAAGAAAGCACCATACTGATTTCCAAAGTGGCTGTACAAGTTTTCATTCCCACCAACAGTGAAGGAGTGTTCCCCTTGTTCTACATCCTCTCCAACATAAGCTGTCTTCCGTGTTTTTGATCTTAGCCATTCTGACGGGTGTAAGATGATATCGCAGATTCGTTTTGATTTGCATTTCCCTGATGATTAAGTATGATGAGCAATTCCTTAAATGTCTTGCAGCCATTTGAGTTTCTTTTGAGAATTCTCTGTTTAGCTCTATAGCCTATTTTTTAATTGGACTGTTTTTTTTTTTTTTTGTTTGTTAGTTTTGGAGAGACGTGGAAGACTTTGGCATTTTGGGCTAGAAAAACAGTTGAGTGTTGTAAGCAAAGCATAATGGACCATCCTAGTAGAATCTTGGAAGACAGAAGTGCTTAAAGCAACATGGACTATGGAGGCCCAGCTGAAGAGGTTTCACACAGGATTAATATTAGCAACTAGGCTAGAGACTGTTTTTGTGATATTTGGCTCAAACTGTGGCTGCTTTCTGCCCCTGTCCTAAGTATTTGTCTGAGGCTAACTTGAAATGTAATGAACTAATTATTTTGTGGAAAAATATTTAAAGACAGCTTAATATAGACTCTGAGGTGTGGTTATTAGTTATCATTTTCATGTGGGTACAAAAAATAAAAAATGTACAGTCTAATGTATAAAAGAGCACCAGGAAATGTAATATTGGAGCTAAGGCTTGTGCTGAAAGGGATAAAGAGATTAAAGGGAGGCCTGATACTCACTTAAATAAAGGTAGGGTCCCTTCAGAGCAAGAGCCCACTTGGCTAAGCTTCCAGCCTGCAAAAGGAAAAGGCCTAAGAAATTTTCTGCTTCTAAAAAGCAACAATTCAAGTTGCTGCAAATGTGATCCAAGGGGCCAGGGTTCACTCCAAGTTGGTAGCTAAACTTGGCAGTGTCATCCACGTGGCTTAAGGATGCACTAGTAAAAAGGTTATGGATTCTTCTTCCATAGTTACAGAAAACCACTGAGGTCAGGTGTGTATCAGGGTTGTCTCCACATGGAGGGCCTGTAAAGCTATTATGTGAAGCTGTGCAAGTGAAACCTGGATTGCATTGGAGATGTCAAAAGGTTACAAGTGCCAAAGCCAGGGATATCTGTTAAGAAGTCCTACCCACGGGGTGGACCTAGCCCAAGAGACAGATGCATCTTGTAGGCAAGAAAGCTGAACAGCAGAGCCATATAAGCTACTTGGCATTAGAGATGTAGCTAAAGGAATTGGAGTTTGACCTGTTGGATTTTGATCTTGCTTTGTTCCAGTATTTCCTCACTGTGTCCTGTTTTAGACCCTTTGTAATGCTGATGTATATTCTTTGCCATTATATGTTGGAAATATGGAATGGGCTTTTTATTTTATAGTAGATTACAATAGAGATATTGTATTGAGTTTCAGAAAAGACTTTGATCTTTAGACTCTTAAACAGTGTTGAGACTGAAAAAACTATAAGGACTTTTGAAGTTGGACTAAATGCATTTTGTATTAGTTCCCATATATGGCCACACTTATGGGAACCAGGGAGTGGAATGTAGTCATTTGAATGCAAATGTTCCCCATAAGCTCATATGTTTAAATATTTGATCCTTAGTTGGTGGAACTTTTAGAGAAGGATTAGGAGGTATGTTCTTATTGAAGGAGGTGTGTAATGGGGACAGCTTTGATGTTTCCAAAGACTCATGCCATTCCTCCTGCCATTCCTAGTGTCCCTCCTCTCTGTCTCTGTCTCTCTCTCTCTCCTCTTTCTCTCTGCCTCCTACCTGCAAATTAAGATTTGAGCTGCCAGCTGTTCCTGCCACCAAGTCTTTGTTCTGCCACCATGGATCCTATCCCTATGAAACTATAAGCTCAATTAAAAATTTTCATTTGTAAGCTGTGTTGTTTGTATGTTTTGTCACAGCAACAGAAAAGTAAATAAGACAAAGACCAAATTTATAAATGAGCACAGGAGAAGCACAGACTAAAGGCCTAGAAAACATAATCAATGAAACTGTAGCAGCAAACTCCCCTTATCTAGAAAAAGAAATGTCCACCTGGAAATGAGCCATTTGGAACATCAGCAAGAAAGGACCAGAAAAGAACTGTATATCCATGCTGTGGATATGACTCTGTATGCTGTGAATGTGTTGTTCTGATTGGTTAATAAATAAAGTGCTGATTGGCCAGTAGCCAGGCAAGAAGTATAGGCAGGACAAAGAGAGAGGAGAATTCTGGGAACAGGAAGGCTGAGTCAGGAGTCACCAGCCAGACACAGAGGAAGCAAGATGTGAAGGCAGAACTGGGAAAAGGTACCAAGCCATGTGGCTAAATATAAATAAGAATTATGGGTTAATTTAAGTGTAAGATCTAGCTAGCAAGAAGCCTGAGGCATTAGGCCAAACAGTTTTAATTAATATAAGCATCTGTGTGTTTATTTGGGTCTGAGCGGCTGTGGACCCAGGCAGGACTGGAGAAAACTCCAGCTACACACACACACACACACACACACACACACACACACACACACACACACATCACATTATCTAAAACAAGGAAAGAATATGAAAAGTTGCTAGAAAGAACAAATCACATACAAGGCAAAACCATCAGAACAACAGCAGATTTAGAAACAGAAGGAGGACAGGGAATAATACATTTTAAACTCTGTAAAACAGCAATTTCCAACCAAGATTACTACATACTATTCAATAATAACTCCAAATGTTAATGACCTCAAGTCTCTAATTAAAAAATGACAGATTAGTAGATTAAATTAAAAACAAGACCCACGTATTTATTGCCTGCAAGAAATATATCTCATGGAAAAAAAGGATGGAAATTGGCATTCCAAGTAAATAGAACTAAAAAAAGAGGCAAGTATAGCTATACTAATATTTGGCAAATTATACTTCAAATCAAAGTTTCACAATGATTATGGGGACAGTCTGTCATGAGGATATATAAATTCTAAATATATATGGACATTAATATATGTAGTGCTCACGCTACCACCTGTTCACCATGTCCGAGTGAGGGGGTTAGGATTAAAAACAGAGACAAGACAGCAGGTCATTCGTCTCAGTAGAATGCCGAATGCCATTTATTGAAGGAGGGAGGAGGTCTTAAATACAGGCTTACAGCACAGTGGGAGAACCCCGGAGGGCAGAAGTTTGCTGCAGATGTTTTACATCTTGCATCCTAGCTGTTTACACCAAATGCAGGATACACAAACAAGGAACCTCATATAAGCTGTTTTAGGAGGAAGGAAACTGGCAGAAAATTAGCATAGGGAGGACACCTGATCAAGGTCAGCAAGCAAGGCAACAGCTACTCAAGGAATGGGGGTCAGGGCCCAACAAACATACTCATTGGGGCATTCAATTTCATAAAAAAAAAAAGAAACAACAGCAATAATAAAAATCTACTGGATGTAATGGCACAGAGTAACATCACAATTGGAGTGGACACTTTCAGTACTCCATTGGTACTGGCCTTCTGGCCAGAATGCTGGGGGTTCACATCTCAGTCTTCCTAGCAAGAATGGAGAGGACAATAATGCCTAGGGTTGCTTTGGGGATGGAGACAGTCTTGGTAATATTAACATGGAAAAAGTAACACAATTATAGAGCAGTAAATCATAAGAGGTTAAGTATATGGTCCTTAAAGCATCCCTATTCTTCTAGCTGGGAAAAAGAATAATTATTAATTGCCCGAAGAAAGGAAATAGTTCTGTTTTTTCTATAAAAGACAAAATAGAAAAGGAGATAAGCAGATAAGATAACTCACAATATACTGAAACAATAATCAAAAATTTTCAGGTAAAATATGGTAGTATGTTGACTCTACAGCTTAGACATGATTTAGAGAGAGAAGAGCACGCTGTTCACAGTTGATATAATTGTGAGACTGGTAGCATACCCGAACTTTTGTGCAAACTTTGCAGATTTGGGCGCATGGTTAATGCATTGTCTTGGGACTATATTAATTTGCTTGTGATGTGTGGTTTATACTATAGTCAAAGTGTTTTCCTACATTCTAGGCATTTTCTAGCCTAATCTGGGGAACTGCAATATATTTGTGTCACTAGATGGCAATATGTAACTTTGCAAGTGGATGTCTCCTATCACTAATTGTATTCAATCAAACCTTAGGTATCCAACTTTCCCTACCCACCCACGAAGGTGGATAACAGTTGCCAACAGAAAAGATATTTGCATTTAAAGCACATTCCTAAATTGTACATTAGAGTCTGGGGAAAATACAGGAAATCCGATTCCATTACACATTTCTAGCCATTGCATATTTTATATCAAAAATAAATAAAACAAGATAGTTATCTAAAGTCAATAACACTAAACCAATTGTAACACTTAAAATGCTATTTCAAAAGAAAAAAACGAAAGATTTGGCTATTAAAGACTTTTCAGTAACTTGTGAAAAAAAAAATGAATAACACCATAATCAGAAATAACACATCAAAGAGCCAGGCAGTGGTTGAACATGCCTTTATCCCGGCACTTGGGAGGCAGAAGGCAGGTAGATCTTTGAGTTTGAGGCCAGCCTGATCTAAAGAGCTAGTTCCAGGCCAGCCAGGGCTACACAGAAAAATCTTATCTTGAAAAACCTAAAAAGAAAAGGAAAAATACAGCTAAAGTTGTTAGTGTGTGTGTGTGTGTGTGTGTGTGTGTGTGTGTGTGTGTGTGTGTGTGTGTGTAAGTCAGTCCCTTGCTATGTAACCCATACAAGCCGCAAATCTGTAGTGCTCTTGACTCAGACTCCTGAGTGCTAAGATGCCTGGCTTCAAAGCAGTCTGTACTGTCCTAAGAAAACTTGAAATCCACATCACTAATGACTGTCCTTACTCATTATTTTATTCCAGCTCCTTTATCTCTATTAGTACTTTGGTTGGCTCACATGGAATTTCCAATATCTGACTATTTTGCCTGATAAAAATCACAATTCTGTATACACCAACTATACTAGTCACTTTTACAGGTTTTCCCTGGCTCATACTGAAGAGGGGTTTCCACTGGTTCACACTGAAGCGGGGTTTCCCCTCGTTCACACTGAAGCAGGGGATTCCCCTGGTTCACACTGAAGCAGGGTTTCCTCTGGCTCACACTGAAGTTAAAATCCATCATGGTAGCAGGATCATGAATCAGAGCGGGGGGAGGGGGGGAGAGGCTCTAGAGCTCAAAGTCATGAGTAAGTTAGTCATCTTGAGTAAGTTCCAGGCAAAGCAGTCCATGCTGGGTTTCCTGGTCCTCTTTCTGAACACACCATAGCATGTTTTGGGAGTGACTGATTCTCCACAGCCCTTACCATCTAGGTTCTATGAAAATGGAGATTCATAGTCTGCCTCCCTAGGAAGCAGGAACAACTGGTACCATGGGGACAGGCTCAAACCCTTGGAGAGAATGGCTTCTGAGGAGACTTCCCACTTGTCATGTCTCAGGTACATAAAATAAATAAAAATTGACCACCCTGCTGGATAAATCAACATTTCCCAGGTTCACAATGAATGTTTGCTTTCTCCAACAAAACCTCTGTGCTGTGGGATGGTCTGTATGTCAAGTGTGTTGCTGATTGGTCAATAAATAAATCACTGATTGGCCATTGGCTAGGCAGGAAGTATAGGTGGGACAAGGAAAAGAATTCTGGGAAGTGGAAGGCTGAGAGAGACACTGCCAGCCGCCATCATGACAAGCCGCATGGGAAGATCCCGGTAAGCCACGAGCCATGTGGCAAGGTATAGATTAATGGAAATGGATTAATTTAAGATATAAGAACAGTTAGCAAGAAGCCTGCCACGGCCATACAGTTTGTAACTAATATAAGTCTCTGTGTTTACTTGATTGGGTCTGAATGGCTGTGAGACTGGCGGGTGAGAGAGATTTGCCCTGACCATGGGCCAGGCAGGAAAACTCTAGCTACACCTCTGTAATATTTAATAGATTCTCCACATAAGAAAACAGAATATAAAACAATAATATTGGATTTGCTTATGAAGATGAGTTATTCTGCTTTTCAATGGCCCACCAAATTCCTTCTTAAAATATGTTAATTTTAGGGAGAAAATGCTCTTTTTGCCTTTTTCTTATTCAAACAAAGGAGGAATTTTTTTTAATACATTTAGCTCTTTTAAAATAATTTTAGTTCCATCAGGGCAATGTATCCTCTATCACATCCACCTACTCATCAATAAGGCTAAGTGACTTCATCCAACAGCGTAAATACTTAGCAGTATCCCAGAGAGCAGAAGATAGGAGATGAGACAAGCCAATAGGAAGCCATGATGAACAGCTTTTCTTCAAAATGACCACACAGACACTGCTCTTTTGAGCCACATTATAGCACATCCAAAACAATACTAAAATTTTTAAACCAAGGGCAATAAGAAAACTATTCAATTTCTAACTAATTAAAAACCATTCTGTAAGTTTCATTACGACCCAGACTAACTTCAGGAAGTATACCATAACCATTTTTTAAACATAACATCGGTAGCACTGATAATAGATCTTTCTCTCAAAGGGAAGAGCAAATCGGAGCCCTCCAATCTGTTCTCTGAGTAGGTAAATAGCAAGGCATACTCACAGTTCACAATGTCACCTTGAAGTTCCAGAATCTGAGGAGCTGGCATGGTGAGGACAACAAGGTCAAACTGCTCAGGGGAGCCCGTCTCCTTGGAGACTTCCCACTTGTTACTTCTCAGGTTGATCTGGGTCACACGCTGTTTGAAGAAGACTTCTGCACCTGCTCCAAAGGCAAAATCAGGTGCTTGTTACCAGAGTTTTCCACATGAGTGAGGAGGAAATGAAAAGTCAAACTAGATCCATTCAGGTTAATGGATCACTCCTTAACCTTATCTTCTGTAGTCAAATCTTTCTTTACCTTCTACTTCAATAGCAATTCCTCCCTCTACCACTTGTACCCCTGGGCCTCCAGTCAATGTTTGCTATGAAGGAAACAATTATGCAACACTACTACAGTGACTACTACTACTTCTTCTAAATCTATTTCTACTACATCATAGCTAACTTCCATTAAGAATTTGTTAGCTCCCTTGAAATCAACTGAGCAAAGCTCAAATGAACTCACAGAATCTGAAGCAGCATGCACAGGTCTTCACCAGGTCTCTGCATATATATTATGGCTTTCAATTTAGTGTTGTTGTTTTTTTTAATGGAACTCCTGAGTATGTGAATCAGGATTATATTGTATGAGAAAAGAATCTACTTTAAATAAAAGAGAAAAATATTTATTAGCTGTCTTAGCTACTTTTTCATTGGTGCAAAGAGACACCATGACAAGGCTACTTATAAAGGAAGCATTTAATGAGGGGGAGGCTTGCTTATACTTTCAGGGAGTGAGTCTGCCTATCATGGTGGGAAGCACGGCGCAAACAGGCAGGTATGGTACTAGAGAAGTAGCTGAGAGCTTATATGTTGAGACAACAAGCTAGAGGCAGAGAGAGAAGACTAGCTGGGAAGGGTGTGAGCTTTTGACACTTCAAAGCCCAGTTCCAGTGAACCACCTTCTCCAACAAGGCCACAACCCCTCCAACAAGGCCACAACCCCTCCAACAAGGCCACAACCCCACCAACAAGGCCACAACCCCTCCAACAAGGCCATAACCCCTCCAACAAGGCCACAACCCCACCAACAAGGCCACAATCCCTCCAACAAGGCCACAACCCCTCCAACAAGGCCACAACCCCTCCAACAAGGCCATACATCCAAATCCTACTCAAGCAGTCCCACTAACTAGGGACTAAGTATTTAAACACAGGTATCTATATGAGGGCCACCATACTAGTCAAACATTTATTACATATTATACTAATTTATTTGTTACATATTATACCAATTTATTTCAAAAATAAAGAATAGATACCAATCTGTTAAGTCATGACTTAAAACATATACAGGTGACGAGCAAGCTTGTCACCTTTGCAGACTCTATGAATACACATCAGTCAGTAAATGTATTAGCAATTAATTCTCACTAGTAATACCTGGCAATATACCCTTAAACAATCTTAAAATATGTCTGTAGGGGAGATTAAGTCCTCATTAAGGATCAGAACTAAGAGAATCACTGACTACTTTGTCATCCTACATTGTTCTGTTCAAATATGAAGGCAAGGGGGGTTACTAAGGTGCCTGGAGCCTTTCTGAGGTCTCTGCTTTGGGAAGGTACAAATAATTTTCACTTTTAACCCATACCCATCATTTCTTTATCCCAACAAAACAACTCTGTTTAACTTTTTGACTTATTTGGAATGTCTTGCTCTGCTTACCTTACTCCATGGTCTCTTCCAGACCCCAATTCAAGCAAATAATTCTATTTTGTTTACATTGTCCTCTACAAATAATCCTTTAAAAAGAGAACTGTTATTGTTGGCTCTGTGTGTGTGTGTGTGTGTGTGTGTGTGTGTGTGTGAGTGTATTTGTGTGTATGTATGTATGTGAGTGTGTGTTTATGTGTGAGAGTGTGTGTATGAGTGTATGTGTGTGAAGATGTGTATAAGTGTGTGTGTGTGTGTGTGTGTGTGTATGTGTGTGTGTATGTGTGGTGTGTGTGTGTGTGTATGTATGTATGTGTTTGTGTGCATATTTAAAGGGATTACAATCCACTAGTTTATAAAGTTCTCTGTGCTTGAGCTGAAGTTCTTAGACATAAATTCCAATGGCTCAAGGTGTTCTGTAAGTTGACCATCAGAAGTGTAAGTGCTGACCCAAGACGAGCAGCACTAGGAACACATGTGCACATTGCCCCAAGCAAGTCACAAAAACTAAATTCCAAGGCCCAGAAACCTTGGTTTTTACAAGATCCTTTATTTAGCAGGGTAAGTAAAGTATGATGCATGGAAAAATGCAAAGCCACTGCAGTAGTTGAGTAGACCCAAAGCTAATATGACTCCTGAAAAATCCACCCCATAGTTAGTATTTACAAAGAAGAAAGGAAAATTGTCTTTCTTGCTGCTAGGATCAAAGTTTCCAGGACAGAGTAATTTCCTTGTAGAAATAATTAATAACTTTCCTAAGACATGACACATTAAAATTATAAATGCTCTGGAGAATAACATACATTTTCTCAACAGGCACTCTGAGCTTAGGAAATTTGATCATTCAAAAACTGCACGCAGAAAATCTTCAATGGCTTCCTACCACACTTAAGATAAAGTGTAAATTCTTCTAACACCATTTACAAAGCACTTACACTTGAACCAAGTTTAATCTTGTACTTCATCTTTCCACGTTCTCGCTCATTCAAACTACTCCCCAGTCATAGTTAACTTCTAATTTATTGAATGCACTTTGCTGTGTCTACTTCATGACTGCTCCAATTCTTGCTCTGTAGAACTCTAACCCCTTGCTTCTTGCCCTTGCCTCTTGCCCTAGTTCACCCTTGTTGACTTTAAAGTATCCATGAAATGTCAATTCCCCTGTTGACACTTTTCCTGACATTTTTTTTCAGCTCACCATTCCAAAATCTACATCACATTTGGTATTTTTACTAAATATTTGTTCACAGTGCTTACATCCTCTTTAGCATTTACTATACATCTTTTATTAAAGGAACAGTTTAATGTCTCCCTACCCCACTACTGCACTCTACGTTAACAGACAGGAACTGTCTTATTGTTCAGTTTCTCCATGTTGCACTTTTTCTATTCAGTCAGGAGAGGGCAACAACACCCAAGAAATGGTTCAATCCCAGGCCAAGTTGACAAACTGATGAGTTTAACTGGGATTACTTACAGGCAGCTACACTAACCATTTAAACATCGTCAGGGAAGAGTGGAACTCATGCACCTCTTGAGCTGAGAGATGCTTTGTGAAGCCTTTACCACCAGTTTAATGAAGAAGTATTACTGGGAACAGCCTTGTGAGGGTCTTGGACCAGTAATCATAGCTTGCTAAGATTTGAAAGACTGAACAGCCAAGTGATGCCCAGAGGACAGAATTCCACAACATCCAGTGCATGCTACTTAAAGAGAATTTTTAATTTTGCACATAGCTACATAGATAGAAGACTACTCAGCTTTAAACATTTTATAAAAGCAAATGTGTTCCTACCATATAGTTTTTCATTCCATCCCAATTTCTTCCAGTGTGTGTGTGTGTGTGTGTGTGTGTGTGTGTGTGTGCGCGCGCGCGCGCGCGCGCACATGCATAGATACCTAGCTATGCTCAAGCATGTGGAAGTTAGAAGAGGAATCGATGTTCCCTACCTAATTTTTTTAGGAAAGTTCTCACTGAACATGAAGCTGGCCACTTCAGCTAGGCTGGCTATCTATCAAATTCCTGAGATCTTCCTGTCTCTGCCCTGTCAGTGCTTGGGGGCACAGGCTCTTGTTGCCACACCCAGCTTTTATGTGGGTTCTGGAGATTCAAATAAGTTTAAACTTAGGCCATCTTGCTTTCCCAGCAAGCCTCTTACTCACTAAGCAATCTCCCTATCCATTTTCCTCCATTTTAAGGAGGAAAATCCAAGCAAATTTTTCTTGTCTCATTTCCCATGGATTCGTTTTAGTAAACAGCACCTGGAAATGCTGAGATGAGACCTGAAGACATAGGAAAGTGCTCTAAATGTACTGATTGAAGATTAAAGACAAAGGAAGATTCACTTATGGTTTGCGTACTACTTTATAGCATTCCTTGAAAGAACACTGTACTGATAAATGTCATGATTACTCAGCAGGGAGAACTGTGGTAGAGAACTACACAGACTCACTTCCCTCACATCCATTTTAGAAAAAAGCAAACAAATGAAAAGCGAAGACAATAAAAAGTATTATTATCCAAAGTCTCCAGAACTAATAGCATCTGCAAATTAAACAATCTTTTTAAAATAAATGAATCCTGTTTACTTTGACAAGTTATACTGCATATAGTGACCAACATCCTTTTGAAGGTACATGATAAAATAAAGAAAAAATTAATGCAGTAATATTCCCTCCTGTTGACAGGACAAAACAAATAAAAGCTTCTCCCACACACTTTCATCCTCTCATAGCTATTGAAAATTGATACCAATATATTATCCCCAAGATACCCAAATTCACCAATGCTCAAGTCACTTACATAAAATATTTGTAGGTAACTAACACGTCTTCCAATACACTTTAAAATATCTCTAGATTACTCACAATACCTAGAACAATATAAATGATAGGCCAATAGATTTTTATAATGTGTTGTTAGAGAATTATGGAATGAAAAAAGCGTACAAATTCAGTACACAAAAAAACAACTATACATATCATTGCGCATGGATTAAAAAACGAGGTGAACCATATCCTAATGACAGACTAAGGGTCCGTGAGTCAGTGAATGTGCCTACACATCACTTCCCTCTCATGGAGCATACGATAAGTTGTGCAGCAACTTCATGTTTGTTTTTTAGAACTTTCTGGAATTGTTTTTCAGATTTTGGTTTATTTGGTTGTTTATTGAGACAGGATCTCACACTACAGCCCTTCCTTGCCTGGAACTCACTATGTGGCCCATATTGTCCTTGACCTTGTGGTGATCCTACATCTGCCTCCAAAGTGCTAAGAAAACATATGTGCCACCATGCCTAGCCGTTGTTCAATGTTTCTGAACTACAGTTGGTATTGGGAATAGAATATCTGAATGGGGGAGGGGGAGCAAAATATACTCCACTGGTTCTGTTTCTCTGAAGAACTCAACTACACTTTCATAGTCTGAATCTTGAATAGAGAAATGGCCTAACCCAGAACTGTATTTTTTAAGTGTCCTGTTGTATATTCAATCTCATTGGCCTTTCTCATGTTCAGATTCTTGAGGCTTTCATTAAGTAATGTTTGACAAAGAAGACAAAAATTGTAATAATTCTACAAATAGCTGTGAAACTACAAATTTTTAGCTTATACCTTTCTACAGTAATCTTGAATGGAGTACTTAGCCAGATTACAAATATTCCAATATATATAGCTTGCTCTATAATAGAAAAAATAATTTATCACCTAAGAAAACCTCTATTTGTTCTTTTTATAAAATATCAACTTTCATAGCATTCATAAAATGCATATAGAAAAAAATGAAAATCCTAATAGAATATGGTCCAATTATGAATAAGACATTCAAAGAAAAACTGCAAAGAGCTGGTTAACAAAGCAAAAGAGGTATAAATTTACTCAAAAGTTAGGAAATAAAAAACAAAACTACAAAAATATGCTATTTTTAATCTATGATGCCAGTAAAAATTTAAAATTTCCATAACACTAAGGTGTGAGGAACATTCTCATTTTCTGCCGATGAGATGGTCTTTAAGAGTAACACAGCCTGTTAAAATTCAATCCTACAACCACATCAAGGTGAGAGATGGGAAACTGTTTGTATACTTAAAACTCAAGACAGCTCCCATTCCTCAAAATATAAATATACACAAGAAAGTTGAATAAATGATTATACACACATACTATACTATTTTGGGCATACATTAAAGAAAACAAAGCAAATTAAATTTGTTGGTGTAGAAAATAGGCCAAAGATATGAAACAAAAGAGGATACTGAATAGCTTATATAAAATAATCCACTTTGTTCATATTATAAGGAAACGAATATAAACAGATTAGTAGTAAATAGAGACAGCCATACAGCTCAATAGGAAAATAAACATTTGTTAAAAAAAAAAAAATCACACCCTGAAACTGATTCCAGGCTTACTTTGGAGGAAAGAAAGGCTAATTTTAAAGGAGAAGACAAGAGTATAACTATTTTTTTTGTTTTTTTTCGAGACTATTTTTATAACCATCTATATGATACTAACATTGAATGCACAACTTTTATCTTAAAAGGCAGAGAAAATCCAAGTCCCACCTGATTCTTTCAAGTAGTGCTGAATAATTGAAGAAATTCCTTGAGGGGCCACAAAGTTGCAATCTCCTCCTTTCACATTCATTCCTTCAATAGGAGAGGTCAGAGGCTCCAAAATCCCATGAGCTAACAGCTCCTCATAAAATCTGAAATAATTACATGGAAATGTACAGTTTGATTAGCTCTGTAATCACTGTCTTGTCTTCTAACAAAAATCAAATCACGCTATAAATCCTCATACGACCAACTCAATGTACACTGTGTTAAACAAAACTTGTAATTCAGGTGAAGAACAAAAAACTCTTCAAGAGTCTTTAAATTGTCTACTGACATAATTTCTATTTCAAGTCCTATTTCTCTATATAAAAGTGAAGTCAAGAAAAGCACATGGAAAAGTATTATATACCCCAATCTAAACGTGCTTAGAAATACTGACTTTCATTACTATCTGCCATCTTCAACACTAACAATTACTAAAATGTATTGAGCTTTTTTTTTCTTGTTGTTCCATATATAATCTTATACAATCTTCACAAGGATCATAAGAACATTTATTTCACTGTCATAAGAGACTAAGTTTTAAAATGTGTTAAGTAAGACTCCGGAATAGTGACTAACTTACTCTTGATGCTTTTTGGCATAATGAGGAGTGCAGGTGATGTACTGAGCTCCCAAGTCAGCTGTGCATCGGGGATTATGAGGACTTTTGGCAGTAATCATTCTTCCCCCTTAAAATAATTCATAAACAATTGTCAGTGCATTGAATGAACCTTTTGAAAGTATACAAATCATCCTAGATAGTCTGGTGGCTTCATTGTCTCTGTCCAAATACATTAAAAATATTATTAATCTAAACCGGGTGGTGGTGGCATATACCTTTAATCCTAGCACTTGGGAGGCAGAGCTGGGCGGATCTCTGTGAGTTCGAGGCCAGGATGGGTGACAGAGTGAGTTCCAGGACAGGAACCAAAACTACACAGAGAAACCCTGTCTCAAAAAAAATAAAATTTTATATATATATATATATATATATATATATATATATATATATATATACATATATATATTCTAAGTTGAAGTCTTTATCATTGCTTATTGTCCTGGGCCTTAGGTCACTGTAATTTTTATTTGAATAAATAAAGGACTCGCGAATCATGCACCTGGTCTCACAGTGTTACTAGTACATACTGTGTGAACCTGAACAACGAAATGGATGGAATGCCAGAATGACTAAGGAAGGCTGTTCAGTCAGGACATTCCGTCTAGACATTCCGAAAAGTCTTGATCAAGGGGAGGCTTGGGAATCTGCAGACGCCAGAGAAAGCTGCAAAGGCACAGAGCAGCCTAGCCCACAGGGACCCGGTGGGCCGAGGGTCGCCGGCCTCCCCGGGCCGCGCGCGCGTGCACCCCGCCTTCCGGCGGCCGCAGCCTCGGGTCACGTGACGGCGCGCGCTCCGAGAGCCCGCGGGCGGGCGGGCGAGCCGGCGAGCGAGCCGCGGCGGCGGGGTGGCCGGCCTGCAGCTCCGCGGAGGCCTTCCCTCCGACTCACCTGCCTGCCCAGCCTGGTCCCACAGGGCCAGGTACAGGGGACCCGCGATGGCCTTCCTCAGCAGCGAGGCGCACAGGCTTCCGGTCAGCCCGGCGCCCACCACCAGCACCCGGGGCATGGCGGCCGGCTCTCGGCTGGCCGGGCGGCGGCGGCGGAGGCTCCGAGTGGCGCCGTCTCCCGCGGCTGGCCACCGTGTCCCCGCGAGGCTCACGAGCGTGCCCTGGGCGGGCCGCCTGCGCCTGAGAGGGCGGGGAACCCCGCCGCGGTGACCCGGACCCAGACAGCCCGCCCCAGCCCGGCCTGCACCGAGGAGCTCGCCCGGTGAGTCCCCAATCCCATCGGCCCCCCCGCCCCCCCCCGGAGAAAAATCTGGAAGGGCGGCCTCGGCCTCGGGAGGAGGCTGAAACAGCGGCGATGCCACAGCTGGATTTCTTCTGGAGTCTTAAGAGGCTGCTTCTGGTGACGGAAAAGGATTTGGAAATCAGGAAGATGTTTTTGTGACTGTAGTTCCTAGATGACAGATGATGTATCCTTCCACAAATTATGTGTCTTTCCTGACATCTCCATCTGTGAAATGTGGGAAACAATGCTTCCTTTTCAGAGTTGTGAAGAATACAGGTACTTGGTTCACCAGAAAATTTTACATCACTTACCACGTCCACAAATGCTAACTTCTGTGTCCGAATAGGTTCACTGTGCACCAGGGGATGTAATAGGAAGTGGATTCTGCCACCACCAGTGACTGCTCTGTCTTCAACTTTGTTCTAGAAGTTCTCAGTGAAACAAAAAGGAATGAAAAAACAGGAACCATTAAAGATAAAGTGTTACCTGAAAAACGCTGTGGAACCTTGGCAGTAGTCAGTAGCAAAAAACATTTAAAAATCAAGTTTTGCTTAATGTCTACATGATGACAAATGTTCCCATGAATCAAATTTTTAGTTGATCAGTTCTTTTTTTTTAATCAAAGAAAAGAACTTCAAGAAAATATGGGTGAACCCAGCTACCCTAAGAAGACATCTAAGGATAGCAGTAAAAGAACAGAAAAAGGATTGAATGCATAATGATTTGCAACTGTTTTTTTACAAAGTAGAAATAATAAATTTTTATGTGTGAAAATGAATTTCTTATAAAATCTCAAGACAAATGACAAAGCCAAAAAGTATGTAAATCGAATAGAATTCTAAAAATTAAAAAAAACCCCACAAAATTCAATAAAGATATCTTTAACTGTTTTACATTCAAAAATAAGGAGTGGATCCGGGGGAGATGGAGGGTGGTGTGGACCTGGGAGGGGTGGAGGGATGGGAAACTGCGGTAGGGAATGTAATGTATGAGAGAAGAATAAATAAATGTATTTTAAAATGTAAGTGTAAAAAGACTTAACAGTGGCCAGCAAATGTCCAAGAATCAGGATAAGACTTAATATCACTACCCTCATTTTGTATCTGTCTCTTTTACTCTCGTTCTTTCCTGAGTCATCTTAGACTCCAGGAGAGTCTAATAGACAGACATCAGTAATGAGAGTGGAAACTACAACCTCAACAGTGGTTTTCTTAGGGAGCTAAGAGCTACCTTACCAATCCTGAAATACTGATCAGTCAGACACAGGTTGTCCAAAACAGATTAGCTGCGTGTTTATGCTCCCTGCCTCAACTTCTGTGCCTGCCTTCCCCCATGTAATCTGGGAACTCCTGTTGGAAGGTCTGCAGAGGGGCTGAGAACTTAACCTCTGTCTTCCACCTTAATTGATTAAAATCCTTCCCTGCTTTCTCAGCATAACTTGTTGTCTTGAAGTGAGTGACTGGACCTAACTTACTGATACATTTCAACTGCAGACCTCTATTAGGACTCTGGTAATAATATTCCATGTTAGGAATTCTTGTTTAAAATACTAAATGCCTACATTTGTTAAGGATAAAGCAAAAAAAAAAAAAAAAAAACACTGAAAAACCACTCAAATGTAATGGATATCTTTTCAGGAATACAGTTTTGCAATATGTAAGAATCCGTTGTTTCATTGCGTTTCACGTGTATTCCCTTTGTTTTGTAACAAATTGAAGGATCTGACAATCCTACGGTATAATTGAGCAAGTTTGTGTGGTATCATTTTATCAGCATCTCAGATAATCATTATGCTCAACAGTAAAGTATTTAATTTTTTTTAAGATTTAATTATTTTGTATACAGTGTTCTGCCTGAATGTTGGCTTCATACCAGAAGAGGGCACAAGATCTCATTCATTGTAGATGGTTGTGAGCCATAATGTAGTTGCTGGGAATTGAATTCAGGACCTCTAGAAGAGCAGTCCGTGCTCTTAACCACTGAGCCATCTCTCTGACCCCAATAAAGTATTTTTTAAAGGCATGTGTAGACGAATTTGCTAAACAGTCTTATTAAATAAAAATCCAGAGCCAAATATAGGGGTGAAAACCTGAGATATCAGAGGAATAGGAAAAGCCACAAGCCAACCTCACCTCACCAGCACCTCAGCTTCTAAAGAGACCTACTTCCTGTACTCACAACTATATGCCTTGCTGTTCTGCCACCTGATTTGCTCTCTCTGTCCAGCTACATTCCTTCCTCTACCTGCCCAGCTCTGTCACTTCCTGTCTGTCTGTACAGACCTCCATGGTTAACTAGTGTTGGAATTTAAGGCATGTGCTCCCACATCTGGCTCTGTTTCCAGTGTGGCCTTGAACTCACAGAGATCCAGACAGATCTCTGCCTCCCGAATGATAGGATTAAAGGCGTGTGCTACCATTGCCTGACTTCTATGTTTAATATAGTGGTTGGCTTTTTCCTCTGATCCTCAGATAAACTTTATTGGGGGACACAGTATATTGGGAGACACAATACATCACCCCAGGCATATGCATTTTTGGCATGCTATTATTGTATACTTCATAGATTTTACTTTAGTGTAATATAGTATTAAGAGAACTTTTCATAAATCAAAAATTTCCATCACTTACTTTATCGTTGCATTTGTTTTATTGCAGAAATCTGGTACCTAACCTGTAATATCTCTGAGATAGGCCTGCCTCAAAAGTCTTAAAACTGTCAAGCTAGATATTTCTGCTGGAGGAAAGAATACACAGGTATAGCTTAAGCTTTATAAATGTATTTAATGCAATGCCTCTAGAAATACTGAAGTATACAATAAATAGATGATTGGTTAGATATGACTGTCCATATATCTGTATTAAAGATATAAACACACACCAAAAAAATGTATGAAAAACTACTTCTCGCATAATACTGATTAACCAGGCTACAAAATAGTGTAATCCCATACTTCAATAGATGCACACACATATACAATATCAGAGAAATGCAAGAGAAGACACATAATTCCAAATATGTTGTGGAGAAAATAATATAGCCATTTATTTCTTAGCTATAAGTAAGGTAAAGCTAGCATGTTTGAAAGAATGAAATGATAAGTTACTGCATTCAGATTGATTATAGGCTGAGATAATTCTCTGAAATTAAAAGTGTAAATCATTGTCCTGGCCAGCAGGATCTTCAGCGGAGACTCTAGAAGGGGGAATGGCGAATGAAAGGGACAAGAGACACAAAGAATTGACAGCAAGACAGTATTCTAATCAAGCTGCAAAATTTTATTTTTCTCAGGCAGGTTTTATAGTAAGCAGACCAGGAAACTTTCTTTGGGAAAAGATCAGAGGACTGTTGAGTTGCTAAGCAACCCAACCACAAAACATTATTACTAATGGTCAGTGTAGCAGAAAGTTAAGGAAATGATAAGTTATTTTCTAATAACTCAGGACTTGTCATGTCAAAAGTTTCTGATTAGTGGCTCAATATTGGACAGCAGAAACTTAACTCAGGCAGGCAATATGGCATGGCTCTTACAATTGTCCCCAGAAAATCATGTGATATTTAGTCATACAATGCTAATGTCTCAAAATTGGCAAATAGTAAGGTGTGTTTGAGGCTGTGGATTCTGATTGTTGTCTGTGAAGACTGGTCTACATGGTAAATACACTTAAGTTAAAGGAAGTTTGTCCAGGGCTATAAATCATGGCAATAGTAAGCCTCAAATGGGTTTCACCATTCATCCTTGGAGCCTGCTTTTCTGAACTTGACCATCTTTCTTGTTGCTCAATTTCTGTTAATAGTCAAATCATCTCAGACAATTAGGCCTGAAACTTCACAGTCGCCTTCCAGGACTACTGTTTTCTCATGCATGGCATTGATTTATCATCAGATGTTTCTGACAATTTCTCCATTGTCTTTTGTATCTGATTTCATGGAATATTAGAACAGAAAAGGTATCCAAATTACATTTCTGTCAAGGAGGTATTAATTGCCTGGAAGCTCTTTTCACCTTATTCTTATGAACTAGACATTCCAAGTTTTAAAAAGCAATTGTCTTAGTGTTTATTACTTGAATTCAAGCAATTATTAATTCTTACCTGAATTAGTACAGTCATTCTCTAATTGGTTTTCTTGCTCCCAGTCTCTATTTGGAACCTACCTTGTAGAACAATCATTATTGGTTCCACAAACTTCCACAGCTCTGGGTGGCAGATAGAGTTAAGGTCTTCTCTGATTACATTAGCCTAAAAAGTATTCAACGGTATTTCTACAATACATCTTTACATCTTACTTTATTGTCTTCATATTTCCCATGGTTTAGTTAATGAAATTTCTGTTTCATGAACTCACACCCACATTTTCCACAATCCACAGCAATGGAAGACCTTTGTTTATGCTGTTTTTGTTATATTTATCTTCCATTTAAATCTGACATTAATCTCCCACTTTTTTCTTTTAATTTTGCTACATATGACAAACTGTGCTCTTGTAAGTGATTTATTCAGAATTAGAATTTGGTACAGCCACAGAATAGAGGTAACTTAATGATTTGTGAATTCTCATCACTTTTTACCTCCAGAGTGCATTATAATCTTAGTTGAGAGCTACTGGTATAAGGTAATGGGCCCATAGTTGACTGCTTGCATTAATTTATCTTTCTAGATAGGTGGGAATGATGCTATCACCTAAAGAAGACTTTAGTTGCAAAACAATTTGAAATATATTCCTCTTCTAATATATTTACTCTTTCTAATTACCTTTATTTTGTTTGATTACTGATCTGTGCAAGGTTGTCATCTTTTGTTTATTAAAGTCCTGCTTAAAAGCCAACTAAAAAAGGTCATCTCTAACATCTCAACCTAAAATAGCCAGCCAGTGACTTCATATATTAGTAACCCATTTTAATGTCTTTTTATCACTTAATCATTTGGAGAAGTTATCTTGTGTTATACATGTTTGTTTATTCATTGTCTTTCTCCTAAAAAAAATCACCAAAATGGGTGGAAATATTGCCATTACAGTATCTCTGGAAACTAGAATCAAAGAATTCTCATTATCTACATTTTGTTTTAAGTCACTTAATTTTAGTATATTGAAAATACACAATTTCCCCTATTTTTCCACATATATTAATATAAATTTCTCTAGGCTGGAAATCTCTATCTTATCAGTTTTTCCACATATATTAATATATATGTGGAAGTTCACTTTTCAGAGAAGATATACATGATTTTTGAAGATAATATATAAATCAGTTGAATGATTTAGAACTGTCCTTTCCCATAGAATGTGTTTAATTGTATAACATGAGTGTAAAAATACACAAATGCCATTCAGCAAAGAACACACGTCATAGGGTGTTTGTTGTACATCTCTCTGAGCTTATTTAACTATACTATTGATTACTTGATTATATTATTAGTAAGTCAAATGATCATTGATGGCACAAGTGGCATAAAATAAAGATGTGTCCCATGTAAATGATAAAACTAATACTTTAAATTTTTTCAACATGCTGTCTATGAAATAAATTTAATAGACAATTGGGTTAGACTCTTTAGTTTTAATCTATATCTAGAAAACAACTTTTCAGAATAAAGGGAGAATACTCAGGATTTCAGTTATCCTTAAGTTCATTATGATTGAAGCTAAGTTATGGTAAATTTATTATAATGCACAGAAATAGAGAGCTGATGGCCAACAACATTTATTTTGACCAGATCAGTACTATGCTTGGTAGTATTGGGCTCCATATTTTAAAATTATCATACAGAAACTGGTGGTATTTCAAGTGAAAAACTGATAAGATAGAGATTTCCAGCCTAGAGAAATTTATATTAATATATGTGAAAAAATATGGGAAATTGTGTATTTTCAATATACTAAAATTAAGTGACTTAAAACAAAATGTAGATAATGGATCTAACCAAAGAATATTTTGAAATAATGATTAGAAGCATCTAAAAATAGAATAGACGTTCTTAGGAAGTAGCTGTTCCATTGGGAAGTCTTTAAAGAGAAACTGGATTTGCATGTAGTGGGGATAGTACAAGGACTGAAGCACTTGGTTGGAGAAGAATGCTCAAATAAAGGCATGTGTAGGTAAATGAAGGTTTTCTAAAATGCTGCCAGCCAGAGTTTTAAGGAAATCAAAGTACTTTATTAGTCATTTGTAAGATGTTTATGGTCAACAGAATTTCTTTTCCTAGTTTCCCCTTCAGAGTAGCTTTAAATTAGCTTGTTAATTATTTACTTTTAATTGTTAATTGTTTCATTCTTTCTTGGTTTAAGGGGTTTTTGGTTAAATATCTGATATTATTTGGTATGTTTGACTTTTAAGTGTTTTCTACTTACAAATTCTAATATTTTTATTATGTTGCAGTTTTGATATTGTCATATATGATGGAGAGTTCTTCTCCCAGTCACATTTATTTGTGGTTCTAAATGACTGTTCTATTAGACATATATTTCTATTTTTATATTTGGGGAGGTTTGCCATAATTTCACCAAATAGATTTTCCATGTTTGAGTAAATGTCTCCTCCACTTCAGGATTCTAACTTTACATAGCTTTTAAATTCCAGCTTATTTTTTTTGTGAGCAGTTCTCATTCTTCGCATTTAGCATTACAAACCACCTCCTTTCTTTGCTTGGTATATATCTCTCATCTCTCTCCTTCCTCCTGTGTTCTCTCTCTCTCTCTCTTTCTCTCTCTCTCTCTCTTTCTCTCTCTCTCTCTCTCTCTCTCTCTCTGTTGTAGAATATTTTTAACTATGGTAAGTTATACTTTTTTTTTTCATTTTTTATTTTTAATGTTAGTTAATACACCTCTATTCCTCTCTTGTAATCTCTCTTCTATCCCCTCCTTTGCTATTCCTTTCCTACTTTATGTACTTTTTTTTTCTTTTTAAAAAACCACTGTGTCCACTTAGTTTTGCCAATATATTTAAAATCAAAAGCCTGAAATGTTAAAAAAAAAATTGACTGAGAAAATAAATTCCCGAACTAATCCCAAAAGAACACAAGCAACTTAAGGAAACAAAAAATGCTAAATGTGATATAAAATTGGAACTAAATAAAGAAATAGAAAAGTGAAACTAGAGTAATGGAAATGAACAACACAGTAAGTTGAATCAAGATTATGGAAAGTTTCACTAATATACTAGTTCAAGGAGAGGAATCTCAGCTTGAAGACAATAGAAATTATTAAGAAGGTACTAATAGGATTTTCAGGATATGCAATATACCATTTAAATAAAATCTAAGAATCTTGTATATTATGGGATTAAAGAGATATATCAGAGATTAAGAGCACTAGCTTCTCTTTCAGAGAACCTGGGTTCAATTCTTAGCACAAAGATGTTTGCTCATAACCATTTGTAACTCTGGTTCGAGGGTCTCTCTGGGCACCATGCCAGCATTTGGTGCCAGATGTACATTCTGGTAACACATCCATACACATAAATTAAAATGATTTTAAAAATTAAAAAGGATATTGTATTCAGAAGAAAGTAAAGAATTTCATTCTAAAGAATAGAAAACAGTATCAATAAAATTATAACCCCAAATTCTCTAAATTAAATATATGTCATTACAGATACTACAGATATTGGGGGAACCCTAAATTGACATTGAGGGGACAATTCCTCCATAATAGCATGACTAAGTTGTTAAATATTCAGAACAAAGTAAGTATATCGCACAAGTTCCATAAGAATTCTCAATATAGATGTCAGAAGATTGAGGCATTTATAATAACATATGGTCAAATTCTGAAAGAAACCTCAATTAAGATTACTATATCCAACAAACTATAATAATTGAAAGGTAAAGAAAAATTCCCACAGTAAAATTAGGCTTAGGTCATTCATAATTATTAAGCAGCATCTATAGAGTAATACTGAAGGACTCTTTCATACTGATAAAAGAGACAGATGCATGTATGAAGCCACAAGAAAGAATAAATGTTTGAATAATTATTTAGCAAGAGGATTAGGAAACACTACAAAATCAACAAATGATAGGGAACAATTTTGTCTTTCAGTTATAACTGAATATCAGTGGACTTGATTTCAACATTAAAAATATAGACTAACAGAATTGACTTAAAGGGTAGGATCTATCCATTTAATCTCCAAGAGATGCATTTTATAAAGCGCAGATGTTACCTTAGGGTGAAAGCTGAAAATCAGATAAAAGCAGACGTGATTTTTCTAGTATCTGACAAAGTAGACTTCAAACCAAAACTAGTTAACAGTGAAAAGGCAAGATACTTCATATTCATTAGAGTAACAACCCATCAAGAATAAATTAAAATTCTAAACATATATGTGCCAAACATAGGCACACTAAATTATGTAAGAGATACTATTGAATGGAAAGTCACGTGTGAACATCTATACAATAATAGGAGGTGATTTCCATAACTCATTTAACCCATTGAAAGGTCATCTAGGCAGAAAATAAAAGGAATGTCAGAGTTAAATGACGTCATAGATTAAATAGACTTAGCAGACATCTAAAGAATATTCCATCCCAAAATGTGCTATATACATTCTTCTTATCAGCCTATAGAATGTTTTCTAAAATAGATCATATACTATGTCATGAAATAAGTCATAACGAATATAAAAAGGGAAATAATTGTTTTCTGTATCATGCAATGGAACAAAGCTACAAATTAACAGCTAAAGAAGCTATAGAACACACAGAAACTCATGGAGATTAATCAGGATCCACACTATTGAATGAATATGTCAGAAAAAATCAAGGAAAGTGAGAAACCACTTACGAGAACTGAAATGAGTACAGAAGACACTGAAACAGGTGTGATATGATGAAAGCCATCATGAAAGATGTTGTAGCTTTAATGTCCTCTATGAAGAAAAAAGGGAGTTTTCAATAAAGTAATTCAACTTGGAAAAACAAGAGCATCCCAAGTTCAAATCAGCAGGTGGAAGAAATAATTAAGAGAAGGAGGGAGACTAAATCAATAAATATACAAATAAAAGAGACATTTATGTCAGATACCAATGAAATTAAGAAAAAAATTCTAGGGTATTCCTTAAAGGCCTATATTCCAGTCAATTAAAAAATTCTGTAAGAATTGGATAATTTTCCAGATGCACATAAACAACCAAGATGAGATAATTTAAACAAATTTGTAACAAATAGACTGGAGCATTATTAAAAATTCTCTAAACTGAAAAGAAAATAAAGTCCTCATTAGATAGCTAAATGGACTCATTACTCAGTTCCATCCACTCAGCAATGAAGAATTACCACCAATTGTTCTCATACTGGCCTTTAAAATAGGAAAGTAGAACACTTAGAGCACTGACAGATTATGTTCATGGAGCCATATTATCCTGATACTCAAACCAGATAAAGACACAAGGAGAAGAAAATTGTAGCTCAAACTCCCTGATGAACACAGGTGAAAATTCTCTCCTTGAAAAACTTTTAAGGATGGCAAAAGAATCAGAGAGACACCCCCCTCTACATGCAGTCACACTTGCACTGTTAGGAGTCCCACAAGAGAACCAAGTTGCACGACCATAACGTATATGCAGAAGACTTAGCTCAGACCTATATAGGGTCCATGATTTTCAGTTCGGTTTCTGAGATCCCCTATGAGCCCAGTTTAGTTAATTCTGTGGACCATGTTTTGATGTTGTCCTCAACTTCTCTGGTTCCTATACTCCTTCCTGTGGTGGTATTGTGTTTCCCAAAATATTGTGCACCCTAATAAACTTATCTGGGGTCAGAGAACGGAACAGTCACTAGATACAGAGGCTAGAAAATGGTGGCACTCACGCCTTCAATGCTAGCAGTCCAGAGGCAGAAATCCCTCTGGATCTCTGTGAGTTCAAGGCCACATTGGAAACAGCCAGGCATGGTGACTCACGCCTTTAATCCCAGAGAGTGATGGCAGAAAGCAGAAAGATATATAAGGCGTGAGGACCAGAAACTAGAAGCTTTTGGCTGGTTAAGCATTCAGGCTTTTGAGCAGCAGTTCAGCTGAGAGCCATTGGGATGAGGATACAGAAGCTTCCAGTCTGAGGAAACAGGATCAGCTAAGGAACTGTTGAGGCGAGGAAGCTGTGGCTTGTTCTGCTTCTCTGATCTTCCAGCATTCACCCCAATAACTGGCTTCAGGTTTGATTTTATTAATAAGAACTTTTAAGATTCCTGCTACACCTTCCCTCCCCTCCACCTTCTAATGTTTGGCTGTGGGTCTTTGCACCTGCTCCCAGTGGTTGCTGGATGATTGCGTTAGGCACCCATAAATATACTAGAATATCTTTAGGAATCATTTCATTGACTTTTTCCCTAGTCATGTTTGGTTTAATGCTAGGTCTTTGGGCTATCCAGCCTCTGGTTCCTGGACCTCCAGGCATGTCAGGCATGGGCTCCCTCTTTTGGTGTAGACCTCAAGTTGGATCACTCTTTGATTGGCCACTCCAACAAGTTCTGTGCCATGAATATTCCAGCATATCTTGCAGGCCGGACAAATTATAGGACGGAGGTTTTGTGGTAGGGTTGTTGTCCCAATCCCTCCACTGGAAACCTTGCCTGGCTACAGAAGATGACTCTTTTGGCTCTGTATCCCTCATTACTAGGTTCTCTCTTGTAGATTTCAGTTATCTTTCCCAGTACTCTCTCCCTCCATTCCCCTCATCCCTGCTTTTATTATCCCAACCTGCCCCCAGTTCACCTGCAAAATCTATTCTATTTCCCATTCCCAGGGATATTCATGTCCTATCCCACAGAGCCCTCTTTTTTACTTAGCCTCTCTGGGTCTGGGGATTGTAGCATTATTATCCTTTACTTAACAGCTAATGTCCACTTATAAATGAGTCATACCATGTATCTCTTTCTGGGTCTGTGTTACCTCACTCAGGATGATTTTTGTACCAAGTCTTATTGTACTTTTTTATGCTGTGTTCTGTTGATGTCCCTGAGAGGCCTGCTCTTTTCTGAGAAGTGGATCTGAGGGGAGAGAAAAAGTGGGATAGGAGGGACTGGGAGGAGTGGAGGGAGGGGAAACAGTGATTAGGATGTAATGTGTGAAAGAAAAAGAAAGATAATAATTTCAAGAAGCAAAACTTACTTATCATTAAGGTGACTTTATTCCAGAAATAACACAGAGATGGTCTGACATATTCCAAGCCAATAAATATAATACATTATCATATAAATAGACTGAAGGACAGGAATTATATGATCATAAATAGATGGAGAAAAGGATTTTCATAAAGATCCAACATTTAATCAAATAAAAGTTCTGAACAAACTTGGAATACAAGGAACGTATTTCAACACACGCACACACACTGAATTTTCAGTCAGTTTAGGTTGCAAGGAGAGTACCAGGCCATATATAATATACATATACATATATATAATAAAATATTTTATTAATCATATTATTCAGGACCTTCTATGAATTATCAATGCTGAAAATTATCTGTCAATGACTCAGATCACTTGAAATGTTTCTTCTTCCTCTCAAACCAGAGAATATTGACAGAGTGACTTATTCAAAACAGTGCTTGGTCCTCACAGATAGTGTGACAGGGGGAATTTGCACTGAGACTAGTGTGGGAGACCTGCTCCCACTTTCCTCCGCACCCCAGGGTACTCTTGAAGAGTGAGGGACAAGAGATTTAGATAGAAGGATAGAGGGGAGAGAAAAAGACAGAAACACAGGATAGCCTTGGGACGGCCTGGATCCTTATCCACCGGTCCCTTCTGTCTGTTCTAAAGGACTTTTTAAAGGGATGCCAAGGGGTGGAGTCGAAAACCTCCCCCTAGCACAGCCAAGTGCAGACCCTTCCAAACACCTAGTAACCACGCACATGGTCAAGCAATCCTCTAATGCAGCTCTGCTGGGTAAAGCAAGCTCAGATCTCACTAGGAATCTTTGTGGGCCTCCAAAGACTAGTAAATAAGACTTCTTGTGAGGGGAATGGAGGGTGGGTTAGGAGGAAGGCTGGGGGTGGGAGCAGGAGAAGGGGAGGGGGATCTCTAATTGGTGTGTAAAATGAAAAAAAATTCTTAATAAAAAGAAAGAAAAGTCTTGTGGATTCTAAGCAACAAGACTAATTGCTCTTACGGAGTCTTGGTCCTAATGTGTGAAATATTTTACAGTCTGCTCTCCAGACAGCATAATATCTGATATCACACTATTGGCCTGGCTCTTCCTGCATCGGTGTTTTAGGATTTTATTACCTCAAATCAAAAGGAGGCCTTCTCTTCAAGGACGCGCATGTCAAACTATTTTTTAAAAACTTACATCAATTAAGAAACAGTCACAAAATGATTTATTTTCTCGATGTTCATAATTTTTCACTAATACAAATGATATAATAAATGAAGTAATAGCTTAAAAATCATAGATAATTAAGAAGAAAATTGTCAAGAAAGATAATATTTGCACTTATAAAGCAAGAAACTTTCAGAAGGGTTTGAAAAACATGTGAAAACTAAAGCAAAATTTCAATCTCACTTGGATTCATCAATAAGTTTTAAAATTTCCTCAGAAACCTCATGATTAGCACTTATTCCCACTATAAAATCAAGATGGCTAAATTCAGGAATAATTTTATCGTAAATCAAGTTAGAGATTTTGGGTTTCAAATTTGCAACGTCTTTCAGATCAGCCAAAAAGTCATTTCCACCACTCCACAAGGCAGTTTGAACATTCATGGCTTCCACATTGTATAACGGAGGAGTTGTCTAATGGAAAATAATAAAGAGCTTAACAGAAAAATGTAATACTGTTGATGGGTTATTCTCTTTCTTGACAGGATAATAATAGTGATGTGCTTATTATGTCCATAAAAAATACTGATGATCTCAGCCTTTGTCAGGAAATAATTTAACTTTATTTTTTATATATTTATTTACTTTAGTTTTGGGCACAGCTACTTTCTAACTTTTCTATTCTATCCTAATCTGGATTCTTGTCAGAATCCTCTGCAGTCAGCATTCTTAATCCTGAGGTTACCAGGATGTGTCACCTCACAAAGGCTGAAGTGAACTGTTATTCAATTTTGAAATCATGTAAGTCCTATATTCTCTGAACCTTGGTTCTTTACATGTGAAATGACTATATCATTATATGACAAATCCCATATAATTTTGTGACATTAAAATGACATGATAGATAGGATATTGTTTTTCACAGTATTGTCTTATAAAAGATAATGCTATTTGTTTTTAGTCCTCTTAAAGTTCTGTGCAGTCCACCTTCCTAAGAAAAATAAAATGTTCCCTTACTAAAAAGAGGGCTTTGGTTAGATTTCTCATACTATATGCCTTTTGTAAGGGTCAGATCATTAAAACTGGATGAAAAGACTTACCTGATTGTAGTGTAGCATATTTAGAGCTGGACTTTCCCAATCATAAGCCTGAAATACACCTTTGTTAATTGCCTTAAATAAAGATAAAACATACTATTACTTACAAAGCCTTATATTATAATAGCACCAGAAGTTATTGAGTTTTATTACCTCATTGTACAATAATGACACATTGGCTCTGATTAAACCCAGTACATTTTCTGTCTCAATGGTATGTACTGCCTGATCAATGGTTACTAAATTACAGTCCTAGAAAATTACACATTATATGAATATATATAAAAAGACCATTAAAAACATAAACTTAATTTTATAACACCTCAAATAAAATATACTTTGCAAACATTTTAATATTATTTAAAATGTATCAATTCATATGTACTCCACAGCCAGAAAAGCCCATAAGAAGCTGAGAATATATCATCCATGAAAGAGAAAGCTTAATTACTTAAGTATGCAAAATTGATGCATCGTTTTATGCTATATTTAGTTTTAGTAGTATGTAGTAAATCTCAGCTTATAAGTATTTTAATTATAAAATGTTTTTAATTATAAGAATCTAAATTAATGCTTATTAGAAAATTCAAATATATGAAATCTCAAATTACTACTTGTAAAACTTTCTTTACTGCTCTATAATTCAAATGAATTCAAAATATACTTCACTGTTAGTGCGTTACTATTTGCATTAATATTTTATATGTAACAAAATTTGTATCCTTCATATATAATTTCATTTAAGTAGTTCTGTAGAATTACACAAGAATTTTCAAAAATATTAAGATATGTTGCCTAATCTCTGTATCTAAATGTAGAAAAAATAAGAATTAGAGTCATCAAAGGTAAGTAACATAAACTGGAAATGTTAAAGAGAGTTGCAAAATGTGGAATAGAATTTTGTCAGCAAAGCATTATAAAGAGGCATCTCTTAGGATGTGACATATACTGATTTATTGATAATGGGCTAATAGAATAAAATTTACCATGTCAATGTAGACAAATTTTATGCAAAGCTTCTGTTTATGTATAGAATTTAAAAAGTATATGTTAGAACATAATTAAAAAACCCTTATAAGATGGATTTGCTCCCTATGTGCAGGTTCCAGTTTACCTCCTGTCAAATGACACTAGTATAAAGACCTCATTCTATGTAGAGTGTTTTCACTGTCACACGGGATTCTTCTGAATAAGTAGATAGAAAAGCTATCACACTTTACTTGTAGACCTTAAGGGCACCTACAGTTCTCATCTTGCACCAATCTGTAAAATTAATTACTAAAACTGGTGCTAATTTGACATAAAATGTGTGTGTATAGATTTACTTATTGGAATAGAATACCATTTTCTTTGAGAATAAAATGATACAACCACTGTGCTTTTATCACATTTTCCTACAAGGGTCCTATTTACTGATATACTCCTTTTAATGTAACAAAAGGGATGTGTGGTGATATATTGTGTACCCCAATAAAGTTTACCTGGGGATCAGAGGACAGAGCCAGCCACTAAATTAGATACAGAGGTCAGGCAGTGGTAGCACACACTTTAATCCCAGGAAGTACTATGGCAGGACACAGAAAGGTATATAAAGTGTGAGGAAACAGGAACTTGCTCTCTTTAGACTGAGGATTTCGTAGGGATAAGAACTTGTGGCTGGCTTGCTCTGCTTCTCTGATATTTTAGCTTTCACCCCAATATCTGGCTCCAGATTTTCTCTTAATAAGACCTTTTAAGATTCGTGTTACAGGGATGTAATACCCTGACCATAAAGCCAACTGGAGAGAGATTTTCTGAAACTTATAAAGGAGGAGAATTTCAAAAGAAAGAGATATATTTTAAAAAATTGTACCTGAGCATAATGTAGAAGAGTTTGAACTGATGTTCCTGCTAGACTGTGTGTTATATACACGTCAATGCGGCTCTGGGAGAAAGTCAGACACCACATATATTTGTCAGTATTTAGTTTCCTTTCACAGAAACAGACCATTCAAAAATACTGAAACTGTATTGCTCCCATAAAAACATGTCTTAAGGGCTGGAGGGAGGGCTAAGTGGTTGAGTACTTGCTGTTCTTGCAAAGGATCCAGATTCAATTCCTCAGCATTTACACGGTGGCTCACAACTGCCCATGGCTCCAGTTCCTGGGTATTCAATGACCCTACACACACCAGATGGTGCACAGACGTACATGCACATAGAACACTCATGCAGTATATCTCCAATCAGTTTACAAGGAAAGACTGGACTTTGAACATGGTAAAGAATCTAAATGTTCTTGTTTTGATTTTTTATTAATTTTTTGAAATTAAAATACAATTACATGATTTCCCCCTTTCTTGGTTCTCTAACCCCTATCACATACCTCTGCCTTGCTCCCTCTCACATTCATTACCTATATCTTCCTTAATTGATGTTACATATTCCTAAATATATAAATACAATCTTCTCAAGTCATATAACATTATTTGTATGCCTGTGACTTCATGGCTCACCACTGAGTTTTATTAAGTAGATTTCGTGCACACACCAGTGGTTGAATGTGAGCTTCTCAAGAGAGTTGACTCTAATTTTATTTATTTATTTATTTATTTATTTGTTTGTTTAATCATTCATTTATTCATTATTCTCTTATGTATTATATCCTGGCCAAATTCCCTCCTTTCCTCCTAGTACAATCCCTGACATCCCTTCCCCCCCAGATCTACGCCTTTAGAAAAGGGCAGGCCTCCCAGGGATATCAGCCAAACAGGACAGATGAAGGCAATAAGATTAAGCACCTCCCGTCATATTAAGGCTGGATGAAGCAACCCAAACTCTAGTTGTCTTAAGAATCACTATAAACATATATTTTGTGGATTTTGATGTTAAATTGTTCAAAGAATGTAACATGCTATGAAGGTCAAAGATTAAGCAGAGTTTAGCTATTAACAAAAATATGAGCCAGTTTATTTACTTGTCTTCTCTTAAAGAATTTTGTTTTGTTAATGATTCATATTTTATATGATAGTTTATGTGGAAATATTCTTAGTTCTGAAACAGAAGTGTTGAACTGGATGATCAGTTACAGATGAGTGACAGCAGATGCATTAAACCAAGGTGAGTAGAAGAAAAAGATGAAACTCATTCATACATGACACCCAGTTATTCATTTATATGTGGTGTATACCAGATTTTCTATGTTAATAACTTGGGAATTGTATGCAAAGCACATCTTGACTTTAACACAGATCATACTGAATGAATTAAAGATTAATTGCCATATAGACTTGTTATCTCATCTGCATGAAAAAAACAATGAATTTGAAAGAAAACATCACATACCTTATTTAATTGCCCTGGGGAATATCCACCCAGCGATCCTAATAGAGCAGCACATGCAGTATTGATTACCATAACATTGCATATGTATCCGGACAGCTTACTGAAAGCAGCAGTGGGTAAAAACTCTTTTTCACCAAAAAGGAGCTAAAATTGACAAATTTGAAGAGCAGCTCTTAGTCTGGGAAAGTGTTTTGTGTAGTAGAAAGCACAAAGTTTATAGGGAGTGAAAGGCCTAAAACAAAGCCATAGCATGTTACTGAAGGGTAGATTGGCTTAGTTTATTATTATGACATTCAGTACATAAACATCCTATAAAATGTACTAGACTTTTTTAAAAAAAATCAGTTTCAGTTGAATAAAAACTTCTGAGAATCACGAGCATTGTGGTTTGCCAGCAGTCTCTCTGTTTCTATCTTGTGGAGAGGTTACTCAGGGTTAATGACGGGCAGGCTTGCTAAGTTAAACAGGACGCGGAAATTTTGGTGTATGCTTATACTATGAAAACAGGTCCACACAAAAAGTTTTCAATGAGCAAAACTATAAAAACACTGACACTAACAGCATTAATGTATGAAATTCTCAAAAATGAAAAATTAATTCAGTGAGAAGCAAATAGAGATAAAAGAAAAATACAATCATTCTAGAGAAAGTGCATAAGACGATCCTCAGGCTGCCCAAACTTGAGGTGAGATTCACTGTAGCCATTCAAGTGAGGCTATCCAGGTGAGTCAGCACTGGACTCTACAGGCAGATCTCTTCTTTAACAAGCTAATTTTGAAGTAAACCACCACTTTGAATTCATCACAAACCTTAAAAGCCGTTGGAGTGAAGTAAGATGGAAGGCGCCCGGTACCTTTGATATGTGCAACAGTAGCAACTGGAGCCAGTAAAAAACATGTTTTAATCTTTTCAGCCAGTTGTTGATTTGTTGCAAATGCCCCCAGAGCTGAAAGAAATAAAAAGAGATTATTTTGCTTCTGTTCCCTCCTCCTTTAAATTGTCTGGATGGTTAGGCTATTCTACAGAGCTTATGCCTGCTCTTTGTCAGATATTTAAAATTGGCCTTGGAGAGTTCCCTTACTTTGCTTACCAGAGTGCTATGACTTTAGAGTTTTAAAATTCCATTCAATTTGCTTTTTCTCCCACATTGACTCTGAGTTTTTCTGCTTATTATTTACTGACTGTTGGCTCACATATTTGAGTAGCCAGACTGACCATATTTTAAGGATCTGCTCAGCACTCTTAAAAAATAAACTTTTCCCTAACTCTTAGAGAAGACACATACCCAAAAGATCACATATTGATTTTATGAACTCTGTCATTTCTATCTTCACAAGTCCTCTCTGTATCAGCTCCAGTCCACCTGTGCAGGTGAACACATATATACAAATCTATCTACTTATCTGTGTACAATCAATTTATCTGTCTATCAGTCATCTATCACACTATAAATTGAACAAATACATGAATTAGAAATACTTCCCTGGCAGTCAGACAGTTGGAACCATCTGTCCTTTCTTACATTTTGTTTGAAAATATATACTTTGTACAAGCTCAAACAATACCAGTAAAAGCTGTTGAGAAATGACCAAGACAGTATAGCTTAAGAGCTCAGTGAAGTCAGACTCATAAAACCTTTCCTAAGCAGAAATGACATACCAATATTCCACATGTACAATGCCATATGAGGAGTAACACACACACAGTGAGTCACTAGTCTCAGAAATTCTGGCTAAAGAGAAATTAGAGGTATCTCGCACATGCACTTCATTTAAATATCTTGTGTGTTAGAAACTATAGTTTCAACATTTGGTGTTTTAAAAGCAGGTTGTCAAAAAGCTTGTCTGTATTTTACAAACAGTTGCAAATTATGCATATATATTTTTATTCTTCAGGATAAAATTTTAGCATACCGATAAGGGTGCCTTGAGAATGTCCAACATAGTAAATCTGCTTTTGTGCTGTTTTCTTCAGGATGAAATTAATGGTAGCTGGAAGGTCGTATTTTATCATTTCATCATAACTGCATGGAAAAAATGGACAAAATGTGATCCAATTATTAACCAATAAGTAAATAATTTCTGTTTCAAATGATGTCTTTATCGAGTCTATATCAAGGGAGACATAACTCACAAATGGTATAAATAATCAATTATTTACTATGGTACCACCTTTTAAGCATCATTTCTCCATGTTCATAGATTTCTCATGATATGTTTCTACAACTGTACACATGACACAGAATTAAGCTAGCGTTGCTCTGTCCACAGTGAATAAATAGTTAGACTAATTCAGAGCACCTTTGCTCTAGAGCCAAATTTCTAAAATCCTAGGTTCTCCATATGAACATCATATTATTTAAGATTGGGAAACAAGTCATAAAATCTCCCCCAATTCCCAACAGAGGGTGGGGGAATGGATACGGGAGAGGGAAAGGGAAAGGTTGTTAGAGTTACAATGATGTACATGTGAAGGAACTTGTTTAAACAAATTGATAAGAATAACCTCCAGGAGATATTCTAGTACTCTGTGACCCAAAGTACTCATATGTACTAAATTTTACCCTTGTTTTTTCTCCCTTGCCTGTTACTCCTTCCAATCACAAAACATCAATAGCATCAGGCTGAGGAGGTAGTTCAATTTGGAAAGCAATTGAGGTCAGAGTTTGACCTGCAGGACCCACCTAAAATAAAATAGTCAGGTATACTGGTCTGTGCCTGAAATTCCAGCAATGTAGAAGCAGAAATAAACATATCATGGGCATTTGGCTGACCAGCCAGCCTTTTCTACTTAGTGATTTCAAGGCTGGACAGTGTGTCTAAGGAATTACACCTGAATTTGTGCTCTAATCCTCACACAAACACATGGACATGAATATACACATGTATTATACACACAAGCATGTATACACACACACACACACACACACACACACACACACAAATCAGGATACACACTCAAGTAAAAAGTAATGGAGGATGGCTGTATGCATACTTCTACATTTTCCAAATCATTGTGTTAATGTTTTATTTTATTTTATTTTTTTAAGATTTATTTATTTATTATGTATACCGTGTTTTGCCTGCATGTATGCCTGCAGACCAGAAGAGGGCACCAGATCTCATTACAGATGCTTGAACTCAGGACCTCTGGAAGAGCAGCCAGTACTCAACCTCTGAGCCATCTCTCCAGCCCTGTTTTAATGTTTAAATATATCAAATTTACTTCAATAAAAAATTTTATAAAGACATGGATGAGGCCTGTGAAATGACTCAGTGAGCAAAGGCACTTTTTACCAAGCCAGTTGCCCTGAGTTTAATCACCAGTACTAACGTGGTTGAAGAAGAGAGCCTTGTTTTTTGGCCTCCAAATACACACTGAAGCATTTGTGTACACACACACACACACATACACACACACACACACACACACACACACACACACACACACGCATGCATATGGGGAGAGAGAAAAAGAGACAGGTATAATTCTTAAAATAAGTGGAATGATTAGAAAAACAATTAGTATTTCAAGAGTAGAAAAATAGGATTAAAATTAGAATTTTATTATAATTATTAAGCATAGTAACCATAATACATAAAGTCCTAAACTACGTCATCCAAATCAATCTTCTAAAATATCACCCAAGTGAAATGCCTTCAATCTAGTTCCACAGATTTATTCAACCATTAAAATATTTGACATTCGCCGGGCGGTGGTGGCGCACGCCTTTAATCCCAGCACTTGGGAGGCAGAGGCAGGTGGATCTTTGTGAGTTCGAGGCCAGCCTGGTCTCCAAAGCGAGTTCCAGGAAAGGCGCAAAGCTACACAGAGAAACCCTGTCTTGAAAAAAAAACATAAAAACAAACAAAAAATTGACATTCTTTTAAGGCAAAAGTAAAGTTACATAGAATTTTTTCCTACCTAAAAGCCCAAAATTCTTTAGAATTTGGGTCTAGGTACAAGTGTTTCTTTGCCCAGGTATTTCCTCTGCTGTTCCCCATCCATACATCATAACCAGCATCTGCTAGAATGAAGGCCAGACTGTTGTCGGGAGGATTGGAAACCCACACACCAGCAGTTGAAAATAAGCCATGCTGACAAAATACTACTATCTTTGGGGCTGCAAAAACAATCATGAAAATGTTTGACGTTAGTGTCTATTGAACATGAAAGCAACAAATTTCAAATAATCACAATGGAACTGAAAAGATTTTGAGGCTAATGAACAGGGATGTGCTAAGACTTCATTTCACTTATGATGTCAGTCAACATTAATCAGTATTCAACTGTGCAAAAGAATAGTCTTTCCTACAGAATCTCAGTCTTCATAGTGACAAATGGAAACCAGGCTCCATTAAATCCCCAACATTAACTATGGGAGTCAAGGAGCTCCAATTGCTCTTTTGAAATTACTCAGTTTGAAGGTAACTATTTAGGAAGTCATTGCTTAGAGTGTCATTTACTCAGGATGCTTCAATATTTACCTCACTCAGATCTTACCTGAACTATTAGCATTGTTTTTCCCATGAGGAATACGGTTAATTGGGAGGATGTAACCATCTTTAGTCACAACCTCATACTCTTCGCTTGGATAACCCCAATAGATAATAATCTCACTCTAGGAAAGAAAACACACAGTAATGACTTTTTTTTAATACTCAGTCATGTTTCATAATTCTTAAAATAGAATTTCCTCTTGGAATGAAGTCATCACCCCTGGTAAATGTTCAGATTGTAAGAGATACAATGATTCAGAAAAGATGAATGAAACGCATAGAGATAAAGCAAATGCATGTAATTTTATTAGTGATAAGAGTAGCTTACAACGTTCATGTGGGATTCAGGATTCATATTTATTGCAGATAAACAAGATATCTTTCCAAATACACGGATGAGGCACATTGTACCCAGCAGCCACCACATTTTAAACCTGCAGGGAAATAGTTATTGTCATGAAGTAGCTAACAGCACAGTATGAACTCAGCTTATAGCAAGTGTATTATGTCCATATGAAATCGTCTATAACTGAAAGTTTTCATATTATATAATGAGTCTTAGATGAACTGTATACCTTTCAAAGAACAGCTTAGATGAAATTCAAGTTGACTATACTATTTATAACAGTTATCTGTCTTTCCCTTAGCTGTTCATAAAAATAAAATATTTCTCACTCATTTGCTAATAAAACATCACTGATGCCTTCTTGGGATTTATCCTGAAGCACCAAGATTAGCATATAATTTGTTTATTAATGACTTTAAAGAAGTTAATTAATTCAGAGCACTTTAGTTTTTGACAGTGGAATGAGGACAGTCAGAAAGGTTAATGAAAAAGATAACACAGGTGGATAAAAAGAAGCAGAGTGAATGAGCTTTCACATGTTGAAGCTTTGAGTACCAAGGAATCTTGTCTGGCCACCATATCTATCTTGGCCTCCTTTCATAACTATGAAGAGCATGCATATTCCACTAATGTTACTAGAATTTCTAAAATGCGTGCTTTTTAAAAAACACAAACATGAGTAATAAGCATCTCTTTTCCACCTCCTATAAGTATTACTTTAAAGTGCTACTCTGTACACACAGATTTAATAATCATATATTTGTCAATTCAGGTTGATAGAAGAAGTGGACCCCACAGATAGTGTCCCTGTTCCTGTCCTGAGCACAGGATATGGCTTCTGATCTTTCTTTTATTTAAATTTTTTGTTCAGCTCTCTAATATCAAGATGCCAGATAACCTGGAAAAAGGAAAGATACACATTAGCGCAATAATTTTATCAATAAAATCAAAGTCGTAAAGTTCAGCAGTCATGTTGCACCCAAGGTCTAAATAATTTTATCTCTTTTTAAATAATGAACCTAAAGTAATACAATACACAAAGTTTAGAGTATCATACTCACTATTTTGTTTTCTGTAGTCTGAATGAAAAATTAATTCTCCTTTTTCATCCTGCTCACCAGAAATATATCAGTGAATGTATTTTTTGGATGACCTTTCCTAATAATGAACAGTGCTGACTTTAACAATGAACTCAAGTGTTTGTCAGTTAGAAGTCAAATATTGCAAAGCACTAAAACTTGACATAGTTCCAAAACCTCTACTGAGTTTCCTTAGCTCTGGGATCTTCACATGCCAACACCCTTCTCCATGTCCTAATTCTTAGTGAAGCTTTCTTTAGCTTTTAGGCTGGAGAAGAACTCACTGTGCTGTACCTTCCTCAAAACTGTAGTAGTGACCCTTGTTCTTAACTGAATAAATTTGAAAGCTGCTGTATAGAGTTACAATATGAGTCATCATAAATATTGAGACTGTGAACAATGCCATTTTAAAAGCATTTTTCCTCTGTATATGACTTAAGTACAACATGAGTACAAATGTGGGTGATGATATTTTCAGAATATAAAAATGACAAAGCATTAAAAGCAAGAATGTTAAAGACATTCAGGAACATGTAAAAATTTCAGTAGGAAAAAACATACTGCAATCACTGAAAGATTATGAAAATATCTGCAAACTCATATTCCCTATGATAAAATAGAATGTCTTGAGAAAATAAATAAAAAAGTCTGGCATATTGATAGCAGGGAATGCATCTGCTATTGTTTGAATGTGACCTGTACCTCAAGGCCCATGTGATCGAGGTTGGTGTCCAGAGTTACAGTGCTGGCATGGTAGTACCTTTAGGAACTGGAACTTTGTTGAGGTTATTAAGTCAGGAGCACCTCACCATTATATGGATCAATGCTGAATCTCAGGAGGAGGTCATGTATGGTTGTAAGTGATGTTTCCAAAAGAAACTTTGTCATAAAAGTAAGAGAAAAGCATATCTGGCTTGTCTTCTAGTCTTCCTTTCTAGATGTCCATGTGACCTCTTCTCCCTGCACTTCTAACTTTGTTATGATGCTTGGCATCTTGCATTCCCAGAATTGAACACACACCATGCTCTAAAATCCACACAAGTGTGAGCCACTTGAACTCCTTTTTACAGAGTATGCAGTGTGTGATGTTTTGTTTCAGCATCAGAAATTGGGCAAGATCATTGTTCAAATCTATTCTAAATAAAATTTCTCACTTACACTAAATATAGCATAATTACAGCTAGTCATAAACTACATGTGGGGACAACCTATGGTACATAAAACTGTTATAAAACAAAATAAGTAAAATGTACTAGCTCACACGAAATATCTACTATTGTTACATTCCTGTGTGAAATATTAAAAGCCCTATCTGCAGGACAGTCTCTGTACTTCATAGCTCATCTCTTGGTCCATTCTCCCTTGTTTCTAGTCTCTGGCAATGATAACTTTTAACCTCTTACTCATATGCATTGACTTCCAAATTTCTGTTTTGTACAATCCGGTTCTGCTTGGAATATTAACCTTCATAACTTTGTCTTCCTTGTTTATCTGTGCTCTCCATTTTGAAGCTACCTCTTCATTGAAACTTTCACTGGCTGTGCAAACAGAGTGCAAATTCTAAGACAATCTGCTCCACTGTTGTTGTTTACTCTAATTAATATTTGTTAAATGTGAAGTACTCTAACCTATTTGTGAAGTGTTTTTCTATTTCCTTCTATAATATACAGTTTTATGTGGTTCTATTTTCTCTTTCTTGTTCATTAATACCTCCCAGTTGCATAGGAAAAGCACCTGCTAAAATGGGACAACAATACTTGCAGAGTAGAGAGCTGGAGGGAGAGTGGTGAATAAAAGGATGAATGGGTGTTTAGTCACAGAGAAAATATATCATTTGCCTTAATTAATTCATTCAGGAGACTACAGTTAAAACATTAGTCTAATCTCTTAATTCCCTGTAGGATAAAGAGAGCCAGCATCAAGAGTTTGATTTTTTATGACAGATATATTTCTTTGGTATACATGCTGTCAATAATTTCTCAGAATATAAGGGAATGGTTATGATAATTGGTCTCCACTTCTGCATTTGTACCTGTGATCTCTACCCCTGGTTTATCCTGTCTACACATATATTGAGAAGAAATTGATCAGATAAGACATGATCATGGAGAATCTTTATCTGACTTGTAAAAATGATTTTCTCTCTATTTTCAGAACTTTGAGTTAATATTTGAACATTGGGTATTCCATCTCATGTTACAAAGAAACTAACTGATAGTAATTAATTATTCTACTATCACTATTTTATGTTTAATTTAAAAATTTCAACAAACCATAGATTCTAATTAAAGTTAAAATGTAGTTGACTGAATTATCTATGAAAGTAATGTTCTATTGTGTTACGAATAGTCTATGGAGAAATATTGGAGGACAGAAATAGAGCTGATCATGGCAGCTCAGAACAGCACTCAGGAGGCAGAGACATGAGGATGGCCCATGGGTTCAATGTGGGCTGCACTACGCAGTGAGTTCCTAGTCAATGAAGGATATATATAAAATCATTCCTCAAGTAGTCTGTAGAAGACCTAGGACCTGGCCTTTACCTGGCCACACAGTTCAGAGTTTAGTGTAAAAATCAACCTTTCTTAAGAGGGTTTTTCAATAGTTAAAGTTTTTCAGTAGGATTTGACCTTGTCTACATGATAGTGCCTATTTCTTACATACATATTTTTCATACATATTCCTAACCACATAAAACATTAGTTTTATGTCTATATCTATATCTATGTCTATCTAGTCAGTGATTCTCATATGCTATATGTAGTTATTTATTTATGTTTATGTGGATAAGTTCATTTGTATTTCAGCATGTTGTAATACAATTTTAAGAGGATAAGAAAGTAACATTAATTTGAAGTCAGTGAAATACAGATATAATAGTTCATATGATCAAAAAACTAAATGTATTTTACTAGCAACAAACAATAAAAAGTACTGAAAGAAATGAAAACCAAAGAAATGGAGAAACATTTCAATTATTGGATTGATAACAAGTAAAGGAAAAAATAGACATAGAAGAAATTTAAATTTCTTATTATGTTTTCATCTGTGTTCATTTAACTTATAGGACAGGCTATATTTTACAGAAAGGGCTACAACTCTAAACATGATTTACCTAAATTTTTGTTATTGTTTTATATTACATTAATTAGGTTATCTATGATAGTCTAGACATGAATTTATGTGTTTTTTCTAAGTGTTTGTTGGGCTCAGACTTCTAGTCCACCACTTGCTAAAGATTACCTGTCTCCACCAACATCCATGTTTTTTTTTTTTTAACTTTCTTTTTATTTAGTCTTTTTTCTTTCATATCATGCATTTCAATCCCATTCATTTCCTGTCCCTGCATATCTGCCCTTTGCCCTTGAAACTCCCCCTCCAAAATAAAATTTAAGAGAAAAAAGAAGAAAAAATAGGGGGCAGGGGGTAAGTCTCATCACGGAAGCTGTAGTATGACATAGCGAGTCATGAAGTAAATGCTTTTGTCCACATATCTTTACTTGCAAGTGTTCATTGCAGAGTCATTGTTCTGGTTCGAGGCTTCTGGTTTCTGCTATACTACTGATGTTGGCTCCCCACTGGAACTCCTCTTGGTTATTCTGCTCTTGCCCTGTGTTGTGGAAACCCTGCAGCTTTGGGTCTGCAGGACCAGTCCTTTCACCTGCTCCAGCAGATCACAGATGGGGTGGGTCTACACATAATCCTGGTTCTGAGCCTAGGTAGTTGCAGGGTTGGTCAGCCTGCCAGGTCTCCCTTGTCCTCACCACCAGGGTGAGCTGTTCTACATTGCCTTGGCAAGTTCACCCTTTGCAGAGATAGATGATCAAGGCAAGTGGGTAGCAGTGAGAGCAGTTCTACTTTCATGTTCTCAGGGTCAGATCTCCCACATCTATGCCTTCTGGGCCAGCTCCATCATGTTGCCCAGGCATGGCATAGGGGCCACTCAGGCATCGATGGGCAGGGGAGGAGGTCATCTCTCCCCCACCCATGCTGCCGCATGACAGATGAGTAATGGTGACAGCTCTCCCATGCTCATAAGTTTGGGGCTGGTTCACCCACACTTCTGCCAACAGGACTGCTCTATTGTGCTGCCCAAGCAAGGTACATGGCCTGCTCTTCCAAGTGTTGTAGCTGGTGGTAGGCAGGGGCAGCTCTCCCGACCTTCTGACCACAGGATCAGCTCCCTCACCTGCTTCAGGTATACTCCACCAAATCAGAAGACCTTTTTTTTTTTTTTTTTTTTTTTTTTTTTTGGGATTTTTTTTTTATTCTTTTTTTTTTTTTAATTTTTATTTTGCAATACAATTCAGTTCTACATATCAGCCACAGATTCCCTTGTTCTCCCCCCTCCCGCCTCCCTCACCTTCCCCCCCCAGCCCGCCCCCATTCCAATCTCCTCCAGGGCAAAGCCTTCCCCACAGACTGAGATCAACCTGGTGGACTCAGTCCAGGTAGGTCCAGTCCCCTCCTCCCAGGCTGAGCCAAGGGACCCTGCATAGGCCCCAGGTTTCAACCAGCCAACTCATGCAATGAGCACAGGACCCGGTGCCACTGCCTGGATGCCTCCCAAACAGATCAGGCCAATCAACTGTCTCACCCACTCAGAGGGCCTGATCCAGTTGGTGACCCCTCAGCCATTGGTTCATATTTCATGTGTTTCCGTTCGTTTGGCTATTTGTCTCTGTGCTTAATCCGACCATGGTCTCAACAATTCTCGCTCATATAAACCCTCCTCATTCTCGCTAATTGGACTCCCAGAGATCCACCTGGGGCCTAGTCATGGATCTCTGCATCCAGATCCCTCAGTAGTTGGATGAGGTTTTTAGCACGACAATTAGGGTGTTTGGCCATCCCATCACCAGAGTAGGTCAGTTCGGACTGTCTCTCGACCATTGCCAGCAGTCTGTTGTGGGGGTATCTTTGTGGATTTCTGTGGGCCTCTCTAGCACTTTGTTTCTTCCTATTCTCATGTGGTCTTCATTTACCATGGTCTCCTATTCCTTGTTCTCCCTCTCTGTTGTTGATCCAGCTGGGATCTCCCACTCACCCAAGCTCTCTTTCCCTCGACCCTCGCCCTTCACTACCCCCACTCATGTCCAGGCTGTTCATGTAGATCTCATTCCATTTCTCTGTCATTGGGCGATCCCTGTGTCTTTCTTGGGGTCCTGTTTTCCAGGTAGCCTGCCTGGTGATGTGAGTAGCAGTCCAGTCATCCTTGTTCCACATCTAGTATCCTGTTATGAGTGAGTACATACCATGTTTGTCTTTCTGAGTCTGGGATACCTCACTCAGGATGATTTTTTCTAGATCCATCCATTTGTCTGCAAACCTCATGATGTCATTGTTTTTCTCTGCTGAGTAGTATTCCATTGTGTATATGTACCACATTTTGTTTATCCATTCTTCAGTTGAAGGGCATCTAGGTTGTTTCCATGTTCTGGCTATTACAAACAATGCTGATATGAACATAGCTGAACAAGTGCTCTTGTGGTGTGGTTGGGCATTCCTTGGGTATATGCCCAAGAGTGGTATAGCTGGATCTTGGGGGAGATGGATTCCCAATTTTCTAAGAAATCGCCATATTGATTTCCAAAGTGGTTGTACAAGCTTGCATTCCCACCAGCAGTGGAGGAGAGTTCCCCTAGCTCCACATCCTCTCCAGCATAAGGTGTCTTCAGTGTTTTTGATCTTAGCCATTCTGACAGGCGTAAGGTGGTATCTCAGAGTTGTTTTGATTTGCATTTCCCTGATGATTAGGGATGTTGAGCAATTCCTTAAATGTCTTTCAGCCATTTGAGTTTCCTCTGGTGAGAATTCTCTGTTTAGTTCTATAGCCCATTTCTTAATTGGACTGTTGGGCATTTTGGTGTCTAATTTCTTGAGTTCCTTATATATTCTGGATATCAGTCCTCTGTCAGATGTGGGATTGGTGAATATCTTTTCCCATTCTGTAGGCTGTCGCTTTGCTTTGTTGACCGTATCCTTTGCCCTACAAAAGCTTCTCAGTTTCAAGAGGTCCCATTGATTGATTGTTTCTCTCAGTGTCTGTGCTACTGGTGTTCTATTTAGAAAGTGGTCTCCTATGCCAATGCGTTCAAGACTACTTCCAACTTTCTCTTCTAGCAGGTTCAGAGTAGCTGGATTTATGTTGAGGTCCTTGATCCACTTGGACTTAAGTTTTGTGCACGGTGATAGATATGGATCTATTTGCAGCCTTCTACATGTTGATATCCAGTTTTGCCAGCACCATTTGTTGAAGATGCTTTCTTTTTTCCATTGTGCACTTTTGGCTTCTTTGTCAAAAATTATTTGTTCATAGGTGTGCAGATTAATGTCAGGGTCTTCAATTCGATTCCATTGGTCCACATGTCGGTTTTTATGCCAGTACCAAGCTGTTTTTATTACTGTAGCTCTATAGTACAGCTTGAAGTCAGGGATCGTGATGCCTCCAGAGGTTGTTTTATTGTACAGGATTCTTTTGGCTATCCTGGGTTTTTTGTTTTTCCATATGAAGTTGAGTATTATTCTTTCCAGGTCTGAGAAGAATTGTGTTGGTATTTTGATGGGGATTGCATTGAATCTGTAGATTGCTTTTGGTAAGATTGCCATTTTTACTATGTTAGTTCTGCCTATCCATGAGCATGGGAGATCTTTCCATTTTCTGACATCTTCTTCAATTTCTTTTTTCAGGGACTTAAAGTTCTTGTCATATAAGTCCTTCACTTGCTTGGTTAGTGTTACCCCAAGGTATTTTATGTCATTTGTGGCTATAGTAAAGGGTGATGTATCTCTGATTTCCTTCTCCGCTTTTTTGTCCATTATATATAGGAGGGCTACTGATTTTTTTGAGTTGATCTTGTATCCTGCTATGTTGCTGAAGGTGTTTATAAGTTGTATCAGTTCCTTGGTGGAATCTTTGGGGTTGCTCAAGTATACTATCATGTCATCTGCAAATAGGGAAAGCTTGACTTCTTCCTTTCCGATTTGTATCCCCTTAATCTCCTTATGTTGTCTTATTGCTCTGGCTAGAACTTCAAGTACTATATTGAATAAGTATGGGGAGAGCGGACAGCCTTGCCTCGTTCCTGATTTTAGTGAAATTGCTTTGAGTTTCTCTCCATTTAATTTGATGTTGGCTGTTGGCTTGCTGTAAATTGCCTTTATTATGTTTAGGTATGTTCCCTGTATTCCTGATCGCTCCAAGACCTTTATCATGAAGGGGTGTTGGATTTTGTCAAATGCCTTTTCAGCATCTAGTGAGATGATCATGTGGTTTTTTTCTTTGAGTTTGTTTATATGGTGTATCACATTGACAGACTTTCGTATGTTGAACCATCCTTGCATCCCTGGAATGAATCCTACTTGATCATGGTGGATAATTGTTTTGATGTGTTCTTGGAGTCTGTTTGCCAGTATTTTATTGAGTATTTTTGCATCAATGTTCATGAGGGAGATCGGTCTGTAGTTCTCTTTCTTTGTTGTATCCTTGTTTGGTTTGGGAATCAGGGTAATTGTAGCCTCATAGAAGGAGTTTGGTAATGTTCCTTCTGTTTCTATTGTATGGAACAATTTAGAGAGTATTGGTATTAACTCTTCTTTGAAGATCTGGTAGAATTCTGCACTGAAACCATCTGGTCCTGGGCTTTTTTTGGTTGGGAGACTTTTAATGACTGTTTCTATTTCGTTAGGGGTTATTGGACTATTTAAATAGTTTATCTGGTCTTGATTTAATTTAGGTATGTGGTAACTATCCAGAAAATTATCCATTTCTTTTAGGTTTTCCAGTTTTGTGGAATAGAGGTTTTTGAAGTATGACCTGATGATTCTCTGGATTTCCTCAATGTCTGTTGTTATGTCCCCCTTTTCATTTCTGATTTTGTTGATTTGGATGCTCTCTCTCTGTCTTTTGGTTAGTTTGGATAAGGGCTTGTCTATCTTGTTGATTTTCTCAAAGAACCAACTCTTTGTTTCATTAATTTTTTGTATTGTTCTCTTTGTTTCTATTTTATTGATTTCAGCTCTCACTTTGATAATTTCCTGGCATCTATTTTTCCTGGGAGACTTTGCTTCTTCCTGTTCTAGAGCTTTCAGGTGTGCTTTTAAGTCACTAGTGTGAGATTTCTCCAGCTTATTTATGTGGGCGTTTAGTGCTATGAATTTCCCTCTTAGTACTGCTTTCATAGTGTCCCATAGGTTTGGATATGTGGTGTCTTCATTTTCATTGATCTCTAGGAAGTCTTTAATTTCTTTCTTTATTTCTTCCTTAACCCATTGGTGATTCAGGTGGGTATTGTTCAGTTTCCATGAGATTGTAGGTTTTCTGTAGTTTTTGTTGTTGTTGAAATGCAACTTTAGACCATGGTGGTCTGATAGAACACAGGAGGTTATTCCAATTGTTTTGTATCTGTTTAGATTTGTTTTGTGACCAAGTATGTGGTCGATTTTAGAGAAGGTTCCATGAGGTGCTGAGAAGAAGGTATATTCTTTTTTGTTAGGATGGAATGTTCTGTAGATGTCGATTAAGTCCATTTGAGTCATGACATCAGTTAAGTCCTTTATTTCTCTGTTAAGTTTCGATTTGGGGGATCTGTCCAGTGGTGAAAGTGGGGTGTTGAGGTCTCCCACTGTTAATGTGTGGGGTTTTATATGTGATTTAAGCTTTAATAATGTTTCTTTTACATATGTGGGTGCCCTTGTGTTTGGGGCATAAATGTTCAGAATTGAGACTTCATCTTGGTGGATCTTTCCTGTGATGAGTATGTAATGCCCTTCTTGATCTCTTTTGATTGATTTTAGTTTGAAGTCTATTTTGCTGGATATCAGGATGGCTACACCCGCTTGTTTCTTAAGACCGTTTGATTGGAAAGTCTTTTCCCAGCCTTTTATTTTTAGGTAGTGTCTATCTTTGAATTTGAGATGTGTTTCTTGTATGCAGCAGAAAGATGGGTCCTGCTTTCGTATCCATTCTGTAAGCCTATGTCTTTTTATAGGTGAATTAAGTCCATTGATATTGAGGGATATTAATGTCCAGTGATTGTTCATTCCTGTTATTTTTTGGTGGTGATGTGTGTGTACTTTTCTTCATTGGGGTTTACTGCTGTGGCTTTATCTATTGCCTGTGTTTTCGAGGGTGTATCTGACTTCCTTAGGTTGGAATTTTCCTTCTAGTGCTTTCTGTAGGGCTGGATTTGTGGTTAAATATTGTTTAAATCTGGCTTTGTCATGGAATGTCTTGTTCACTCCATCTATGATGATTGAAAGTTTTGCTGGGTATATTAGTCTAGGCTGACATCCATGGTCTCTTAGTGTCTGCATTACATCTGTCCAGGACCTTCTGGCTTTCAAAGTCTCCATTGAGAAATCGGGTGTTATTCTGATAGGTTTGCCTTTATATGTCACTTGGCCTTTTTCCTTTGCTGCTCTTAATATTCTTTCTTTATTCTGTACGTTTAATTGTTTAATTATTATGTGGCGAGGGGACTTTTTTTGGGGGTCTAGTCTGTTTGGTGTTCTATAGGCTTCCTGTATCTTCATAGGCATTTCCTTCTTTAAGTTGGGAAAGTTTTCTTCTATGATCTTGTTGAATATATTTTCTGTGCCCTTGAGTTGGTATTCTTCTCCTTCTTCTACCCCTATTATTCGTAGGTTTGGTCTTTTCATGGTGTCCCAAATTTCTTGGACATTTTGGTTCATGACTTTGTTGACTTTAGTGTTTTCTTTGACTGATGAATCTATTTCTTCTATTGTATCTTCAACGCTAGAGATTCTCTCTTCCATCTCTTGCATTCTGTTGATTATACTTGCATCTGAAGTTCCCAATCGTTTTCTCAGATTTTCTATTTCCAGCATTCCCTCTGTTTGTGTCTTCTTCATTTTTTCTATTTCCCTTTTCAGGTCTTGGACTGTTTCCTTCATTTGTTTCATTGATTTTTCTTGATTTTCTTTCAGTATTTTATTGTTCTCTTCCAGGACTTTTTTGATTTCTTCTAATTTGTTTGCCCTTTCCTCTAGTTGTTTACAGCGTTCTTCACATTTTTTGGTCTTTTCCTCTACACGAGCCTCTAGCTTCTTCATGATGACATTCATAAGGCTATTTTCTTCTGCTTCTTCCAATTTCTGATGTTCAGGTCTAGGTGTTGGAGGAGGGCTAGGGCCTGGTGATGGTGTATTGCTATTCATTTTGTTGTATGTGTTTCTGCCTTGACGTCTGCCCATCTCCTTGTGGTTCGTTCTTGGCCTTATCCACACACTTGGTTCAGACAGAGCTGACAGATTCAGGAAGTCTCTCTCTCTTGTCCAGATGGGAGCTCTCTTGTCCAAATTGGAAGTCCGGGGCAGGATGGGAGCTCTTGTTCAGAAGGGATGTCCAGGGAGGATGGGTGCTCTCCTCTCTCTCTCTCTCTCTCTCTCTCTCTCTCTCTCTCTCTCTTTCTCTCTCCTGTGCTGTGCTTCAGAATGGAAGTCCGGGGCAAGATGGGAGCTGGGGGCCGGCCTCTCCAACATCCATGTTTTAACTTTATTCTCACTATGAGGTATTAAAATGTGGGGCATTTAGGAGACAACTAGTGAATGGTTTAATGGTTCATGAATTTGTGGATTAGTGGGTTAATGATTATCTTTACTGTGGGTCTGTCACAAAAATCTCAATTGGATCTATTCTTTTCAAATACCCTTCTTGCTATGAGGTGTTTATATTGCCTCCATTTAGAGTCCTCACCTACTGGCAACATAAATAGATAAGTAAGTAAATAAAATAAAATAAAATAAAATAAAATAAAATAAAATAAAATATTCTGGCCTATGAACTCCTGGCCTCTAAACCATGAAAGGATAACACTTCTTGCTTTGTAAGTCATTCTGTTTGTGAGATCCAATTAGTGTAAAACAGACTTAGATAAAACTTTACCTTGAGTTACATAATTCTATTTTCCCCTCCTTCTCCCTGTCCCATCCCCTTTCTTCTTTTACTATCTTTCCTCAAGTATCTTGTAGACATTCTCTATCAACAAATACAATGGTTCACTGGAGGACTCTGATAAATTCATCTCAGGAGAAAAGTGTCCTTTCCAAATAGTTTTTTTTTTCTCAAAGCAAAATGATGACTAAGCTGATTAGACAAATGTTATTTTCTCTACTACCCACCAGCGATCTAAATAAATACGGATTCTGATAGTGCAATGCATGGTAGAAGGAGGCTCTGGGTCCCGGCTTAACTCCCATCCCCCAGATGAACATTTCCTCTGCTGAGCACTGGAAGAGAAAGAAACAGGGAGAAGGACTCTCAAGAGCTGAGCACTGAAGTCAGATGCATTTGCATGGCACAGGCTCCCTGCTGCAGAGAACACCAACGCCTTCCTTCTGGATGCCTTCTTGTTTCACTCATTGAAGGCTAGAACTTGTATATTTTTAAAAATGTATCATTGTATATATTTAACCCATTGTATACAATTTATTATTTCAACATTGACTGCTTTAACATATTATAATGTTTTCCATTATTTCTCCTTAAAATGTTTTTTAAATATGTGTGCTTTCTTATTTTTTTAAAACTTATAGCACATCTCAACTTGAACCTGTCACATTTTGATGACTCAGTAGCCACCTGAGGTTAGTGTCTACCAAAGATAACAATTTTTAAAGTTTCAAAAATGATGGGAGGGAGTGGCAACCAAAATTCTTCTTTGATTGCCCAAGAGTTCTGCTAGCTGTGAAGAACAGGAATACAGTGAGACACATGTAGTTTAGGACACGGGTGTTTGAATAAAACATTATGGGGTTATATAACCATGGCTTATTTTCAAATGCTAGAATAAATATTGATTGCTGGGTGATATTACTGTCTTGCATACTGAAGTTGACGAAACTGGTGTTCTTGAATGTCAGTTGTATCGTTTTTCACTGGCTAGAGTTTTATTCTTACATTTCTCCAGTGTCAGAGTTGTTCATTTCACACTGCCTGTGCCAACTTCAAAGAGACAAATGTCTATAACTTTCTCAAATATGCATCCTAAAACTCTCAAATTCAGATATCAAAATGAAAAATGTAATATTATCAAAATCACAGAATAATACAGAACTTGCTTGTTTATTCCTCAGAAAAACTGCCTAGTATTGTGATATTTTAATTGTACTGAAATGTGATTTTATTTGTATGTTAATACATAAAGTTGCCTGGGGGTCAGAGCTAATAGCAAGCCATAGCAGAAACTGGACGGTCGTGGAGCATGCCTTTAATCCCAGCTCTTGGGAGGCAGAGCTAGGTGGATCTCTGCGTGTTCAAGGATACAGCCAGCATGGAGACACAGGCCTTTAATCTCAATACCAACCATAGAAGACCTGGAGGTCTGTACAGACAGGCAGTGACGAGGAGGTCATGTGGTTGGGTTTACAACCAATGAGAAGGCCGAATAGAAAGTCTATAAAACAGACAAATGGACAGGAAGTAGCTCTCTTGGCTGAAGAGGATAGCTGCAGCAGTGAAGGGTAAGGCTCTTAGCTCTGACCTCTTGGGCTTTCATCTCTCCATTGGCTCTGTGTTTCTTATTTAATAAGATGGTTACTTCTGCAGCCTAGTGTAAGTCATTACTGAATGCCATGTTGAAAGCAAAGCCAATGCCTTCCTACACTTGCACTATTCAATTTTCAGCTAAGTCCAACATAAGCAACCTGAATGTTCCTAAATATAAGTTCATAGTAATTATAAAAATGTCTTCTATCAATAAAACAGTTGTCAACCCCATTGTTGAAAAGCAATGGAAATTTTTCAGGGTATTACTGAAATAAAACATTTCTTTTGTTTGTTTGTTTAAATTGCAAAGTTTTTTTTTTCAGTACACCTGATAGGACATAAGTGCTGTCATGACAAATTTTCAGAAATATGCAGACCAACATCAAACAGTAATTTAGTTTAAATGAAAGGAAATCCCTTTAATGTTATGACAACATACTTCCAAGCATCTCTTCTGATTCTATATTTCAATAAAATAAAGAATAATGAATTAAGTGGAAGACAGCTTGTGAATTCTTAAAAATATAACTACAACTCTATTAATTCATGCCAGTTAAACATTGTAATGACATTTCCAAGTAAGCCAAAGGAGATTAAGCAGTCAATGACCATTTTTGCTTAACCAGTCAAGAAAAGTGGTTCCTACAACACAGCAGGCAGACCATTAGGCTGCCTGATCTAGGATGTGGTGTACTGAAGTTCAGTCTCAAATGTGCTAAGCGCTCATCACCAGTATGGCAGGTTTAATCCATGATGTAGTTTAATGTCACGACATCACAATCTGTTGCAGAAATACATAGATAACTGTGTATACACACACACACACACACACACACACACATATGTGTACATACATATAAATACATATATACATATATATCAGGTATACTTTCACATACAAAGAAAGGTCTGGAGAAGGAACTTATGGGAAGTAGTCTGAGATGCATCTGTGCCATGAGGCTCTCCCAGTGAGCTGCTAGGTCAAACTGAAGAAAAGAATATTTTAAAGTGTCATCTAATTCCATGATAACAGCCTAGTTCCCACAATGGTAATAGTAATTGGGTGCAATAAAAATGGTAACCACATCAGATAATGGCACCAATTATATCCTTTTATTACAAGCAGGAGACACCTGTTTGAGACCATTGGCATTAGGGTGGTTAAATATTTCAGAATTATCTTGTCCAAATGTGTAGTCCTTACCACATGGTGAAATGCCCCATCCATCATGGTTATCTGGATGAGACTGTAAGAAATCATACACTGAGTCCTCATGTGGAACTTCTTGAAATGATACAGGGCTCTTATGAATACAGTGTATTTATGGATGGAGAGAAGCCACCTTGGAGGCAGAATAACCTTCTATCTACTGAAGCTATAAGTGGAAGATAATCAAAGAGATCTATAATGTATTTCCACGGGTTGATCGGCATTTTCATACTTTTGAATACATTCATCATTAAAACCATGTATTTGGGTGATCTGTCAGTTTTCATAATTTCCTTGCAATATTGTCATGCACTTGGTATAACGCACCTTTAATGCTACAAGAGTCCCATTCTCCACAGAATAATAACCACTGTCTACATAGTCACCCATGAATAGACAGTTTGTATCTGGTGATTTCCCACCAATTCCGAAGAGTTCCACAAAGTCATAGAATTGGCCATGCACATCTCCACAGACAGTAACAGGACAGCAAACCTTTTGTACATTTGATTCTTTTGTTAAGATTTTCTTAGCCTTCTAGCACAGCATTGAACTTGTTCTGGTTCAGCTGCTTATATTCCTTCAAGTGCTCCACCCACTCCAGCTCCTTGGTGAATGACTTGTCTTTCATGTGTACCTTCTATTTCCTATGCAGCTTGTCAGATTTTGATTATAAAATCCAGCTGGCTTGTGTCTCTTGAATGTAGCTTTTTTGAACTGTCTTTCCTTAGAACCCTGGTGAGAACTACCACCACCTGGGGTTGCTTAGCAGCATGAAAATGACTCTATGCTCAGTCCCTCCCCAGAATTGCATAACAAAGGCCAACCAACCAACCAACCAACCAAACAACCAACAACAAAGCATGCAAATGTGTGTACATGCCTCTGTGTGTGTGTGTGTGTGTGTGTGTGTGTGTGTGTGTGTAACAGCAATTAATGGAATACAGGCTATGGGTTTTAAAAAGAGAAAGAGAGTTATATAGGAGGGTTTGGAGTTGGAAAAGAATAAGGAAGTTATGAATTTTACTATAATCTCAAAAATAAAGGAAATAAAATATAAAGTAAAGCAGAATAGTAGACCACAATCCCTTATGTATTTCAGTGCCCTACGCAGACACAGTAAATTTTAGTCCATTCATCATCTACAAAGAGAACACTTGAGAGGGACACACTGGAAGTTTTTGTCTCAGGAAACAACTGCTTTCCAGATGTTTGTCCTAGAATTTCATCTGAAGGTAGAGTCAGAGAAAAGTGGCCCTTTTCAGACTTCAATGCACTTAAAACCCACCATGTTCCTCCCTTATTCACACACCAAGCTTCTTCTAGTGTGTGTGAATGAAGGAGGTTTAGCTAGTAGTTAGAAACGTTGAGCTTTGCACCTCACCCCGCTGTTGCCAGATGTGCTTAGAACATCAGGCATCATGGGCTCTGTGGCCCCTGTGCCCCAGAGTCCTTTTTTCTGGTCATGTTCCTGTCTTCATTCCTGAACACAGAAACTTGGGAGATGAAAATTCTTGAAATAAAAACATCAAGATTCTCTGATGGGCTCAGAAAACATTTGTTCAGCCACTCGTTAACAAGATATCCTGAATGACACGTGCAGTATCAGTCACATGCATGTTTAGATGACATTTACACGTAGATATGTCCATGTGACCTGTCTCCAAATGCTAGGATTAGTCTTAGTCTTGTTGAATGATGCAGTGTTTGGTTTTACAGTATTTTCAAATTGGCAGGTTTTGTCTTATTCTTCCACTTCTCTTGTTTTATGCTTGTACTGACAACAGCCCTGTTTATTGTTTCTTCAATAGCATCATGGGGCAGCTCATCTGAAGTTGTTCTGAAAGAGCTCATTGTCTAGTTCAGTCTTTTTGGAATCCACATTCAATTACTACAGATTGGCAGCACAAAATCAAGAATAGGCCCAACCATGCAATATTTTTCTTTTTGAGAGACTGCTCACCAGGATATCATCATCTATAGCTACAAAACAAAACTAAAGCCTTCCTCAGGTTTTATTGCTTTGTTATATTCCATATTGAGATAAATCCAGAGCAAACAAAGTCAGATGACTCTAGAATAATGTCCTGATATTTATAAAATACTTCTATTAGTAGAACATTGTAACAGACGTTGATAGAGCATACAGGAGATTGCCCAGTATCTTTTCTCATATAATACTGGTCTGTTTCCCTCTACATGCTGGTGGAAAGTAAATAACATAATGAGCATAAATGCATATGAACAACTGTCTTAAAAACATAAGGGATTTTAAAGACCTTTCAGTCATAAACCATGATAATCTATATGTAGTTAAAAGGAGAAAGATTTAAATGATTTCCACGTGGAGAGTAATTCATCTCCCTGCATGACATGTATCTGGAGACCAATCTATGAGTTGGTCTAAATTTAATTTTGTGTTTTCCCTATATATTCTCAAACAATGCACTTTAAAACTATAAAATAGAATAGATATAAATATTTTAAATAGAATATATGTCATGGTGAAATAACACAGGAGATAACGTGCTGTGAAATACAGATTCTTAGTACAGAGAGAGAGAGAGAGAGAGAGAGAGAGCGCCAGAGAACTAAAGAAGGGTTAAGATGCATTTAGCATGAACTTCATTGAGTGCTCAGTGCTTCTGCATGTGAGAAGTGGTACCCTAGATACCAGAAGGCTGCAAGGTCTTGGGGCTCTAGGGAAAGGGTGACCCTTGTATCCAAGAAACAAGAAGGATAATATAATCCAGGAAACTTCCTTCAATGCTCATTTCTAACCTTGGTGGTCCATAGGAAAGTGGAATGACATGGATGACAGCATCACTTCCTGGTCCCTGTGTGGCCCCTGGAAACAAGGCTGCAGTTTTTCCAAACTACCAACTTGTGTTCAGATCCTAAGAACTCTATCACCCAGCTGACAAGTTTTATATTTGTATATGAGAAGGGCATATTAAAGGTGTCAGTAAAGCTGGTAGATGTGCAAAGATCAAAATGGGAAGACATTTTAATAAATTGAGAGAAATAGAAAGTATTTTTCTGGCAGAAATTAATTATATATAGTTTTCCTTCCCTCTTTTATCAGAAAAATCGAATAACCATGGCAAATGAAAAGAAACATTGCTTATTGTGGGAATTTACAAATGGCTACACTAATGAAATTATATATATGAAATATAAACTTTTTATTTAAACGTACTTCAATGGAGTTGTTTTCTGAAATTAGTAGGTGAATTGGCAAAATAATTATTAGTTTGGATGCAGAAAGTTATATAGGAATTAATATTTTATGTTTATTTTCATCTTTTAATTCTAATAAAATTAAAATCATAAAATCCTAAGCAAATTTTGTCCGTTAACATTTCAAAAAATGCTGTTCAATACTTTGATATGTTAGTGAAATTCCCTCAACTGAGTTTGATAAACTTAGGATGAAACAAAACATTTTAAGCAGTTAAAAAAAGTAAAACTAGAGTAAAAGTGATCTCCCCCTCCCCCAATACTCACCTACAAGCCCAGAATTCTTTAGAATCCCAGGCTATTACATGAGTTTCCTAGCATACTTACTGCCTCTGCTGTTCCCCAGCCACACATCAAAACAGCATCTGCCAGAAGGAAGCCTGGGCTGCTACTGGGAGGCTTGAAAATCCAAACAGAAGCAGATAGAGTCAACTCATGCTGCAAATACATGACTAGCTATGTGGTGCAAAAGAAAATAAGAAAACACTTGTTATTTATTATTTGTTCCTAAGCATACAAATAATAGAGCTCATTATTGTATTATATACATATGTATGATTGAAATATTCTCATATTCATATCTATTACTTTCTGTTTTACCCATACTTCCCTCCTAAGAAATGTTTAATGATTTAGAAGTCATTGTATAACTGAAACTAAGTTGTAACCCAAAAGGCAGTATTAACACTCTTAGCCTTGTGTCTGTATATATCACTCCACATTCAAAGTAATATAATTATCATATCTACTTGGGTTTACTCTTCCTTATACTATATGAATAAACATGAATCTCTGTACTCGGTGTTCTTCATTTCTAAAATTTAGAGGCTATAATTTTTTAAATAAAAATTTCAAAGTTATTAAAGCAAAATATGATGTACAAAAATGCATATACAGATTATTTGTTATAACTGCTACAGAACAACAGAACCTGGGACTTGAATATTACCTGTGGAGCCCAAGAGTCTGGGACCTATGGAACCAAGAACAGCTGTTGTCATCAGAAGATGCTAGTGAACTCTTAATACAGTAACTAAAGGTCCACACAGAATCAGTGGACCTAAAAGACCTGGGACTTTTATGCAGACAGGGACTCTGACCTCCTGTCTAGTACAGAAAGCTAAACTCATGAACCAGTTGGTACTCGTGTTTCTCACCATATGGACCAACATATGGAGACTATGGCGACCCAGCTCAAGAGGTCTCAAAGAGAACAATATTCACAAGTGGGTTAGAGATCACACATGTAGTTTGGAAAAAGATGTGGCTACTTTCTGTACTGAGGCTAAATTGTGAAGTAGTGGACTAATTTCCTTAGAGAGGAGATTTAAAGACAGCTTAATATCAACTCTGTCATGTGGTTGCTAGACAGACCTGGAGGTGAAGTTAGATGACTCAAATATACAGGCTTGAATCTATATCAAGGATGTGCAAGTCCAAATGCAGAAACAAACAGAGGGAAAATTTGAACGCTGGAATTGTTAAGATGGAAATTTTTGTAATTTCACAACAAAGGTTTAGAAATAGGGGTCCTTTCCATGTCATTTTCATGGACCTTTTGTTTTGTTTTACTTTGGGCATTTTTTTTTATTGGTCATTAGCCTGTTTGCTTTTATTCTCATTTTTTTTTGTGGGTTTTTTCTTGTCTTTTTTTCTAAAGAGAGAGAGAGAGAGAATATAAAGCTGGGTGGGTAGGGAGGTGTTGAAGATCTGGGAGGAATTGAAAAAGAGGAAAACATGATAAAATATATTGCATTAAAAGTTTTTAATAAAAAAGAAAAGAATGAAAATGCCCCCACAGACATACCCACAAGCCAATGATGGAGGCAATCTCCCTGAAAGAGGTAGGGATTCCTTTTGGTCAACTCCTGGAGATTTTTTAACCTTGAATAACTTTGAGGCACCTGTAGTTTATGTCACATGCAGCCTAAGGGGAAACGTATGAATGCTTATTTCCTTGTATCTTATTGATAAAGACTAGAATAAATATCACTTCTGTCAAACTATATTGAACATTATGGCTTCACACAGCTAGCTTCCAAGTTGGCAGGGCATGACCTCCCTCTCAGCTTCATTTTTTTTTTTTTTTAATTCTTCCACTGGCAAGAGCTTTGATTGAAATTCCTCCAGTGGCCTGTTTGAGAAAGATTGTCTTATTTTCAATTTAAAAGATTCAGATTTCCATAGCTTCTTAATCCCTCTCTGATAACCTCACATGGAATTGTAAAACTGAGAGCATATCATTAAATTCATCAAATGCCATAAGCCATGGTGTTTGGGGATTTCTTCAGAGAAACTGTTAAATAGAGTCCCTACCTTTCTCAAATTGTAATTTCTTTTTTATTCCATGTTGAGCTGAGTCCAACACAGAAAAATTCAGATGTCATTAATTCTAATTTAGTGATACCTGTAAAACTTTTCTGTCAATAAGGCAATTCTGTTGTTGAAAAGCAATGTGGATTTCACAGGCTGAAAAAGTGTTCCACTTCTCTATGCTTGTTGTTTTGAAATAGGCAATATATTGAATCCATAAAGCATTAGATGCTGCTGTACTTTCATTGAAATGCATCTCTTTCCTTTTCTACTTCCTGTATTTTTCTGGACCCTTTTTCCTTTCTTTTTAAATATCACCAAATGTCTTCCATTCCTTTCTTCCTCCACGAATACAGTGCTTTGGTATAGGTATATTTCTTTGAGGTTTAAAATGTTATTGATGCCTACATTAAGAAACCATCAATGACTTTGTGTAGTGGAGTTAGCAAAAGATGTGTTTTGGACACATAATAAAAATAATTTTCCCTTTCCTACTGAAGGTATCATTTACAAGCTTACAAGTTTTTTATTATCTATTTAAAAGTTATTGAAAGTCATTCTTAAATATTTTGAAAATATTAAGTACTGTGGTGATATATTATGTTTTCCAAAATATATCGTGCACCCTAATAAATTTATCTAGGGTCAGAGATCAGAACAGCCACTAGACAGACATAGAGGCCAGAAAATGGTGGCACTCACACCTTTAATCCTAGCCTTCTGGAGGCAGAGGTCCATCCGGATCTCTGTGAGTTTAAAGCCACACTGGAAAAGCCAAGCATGGTGACTCACGCCTTTAATCCCACGAAGTGAGCCTTTAATCCCAGGAAGTGATGGCACAAAGGAGAGAGGTATTTAAGGCATGAAAACCAGGGACTAGAGCTGGTTAAGATTTTAGGCTTTTGAGCAGCAGTTCAGTTGAGAGCCATTTGGATGAGGACTCAGAAGCTTCCAGTCTGAGGAAACAGGATCAGCTGAGGAATTGGCAAAGGAAGGTGGCTGTGGCTTGTTCTGCTTCTCTGATCTTCCAGCATTCACCCAATACCTGGCTCCAGATTTGTTTTGATTAATAAGAACTTTTAAGATTCGTGCTACAAAGTACAAGATATCACTTCAATATAATACAATTAATTACATTGCCAAACCATATTGTCTTATATAAATTTGTCATTTATTAGGAGTTCTATAATTATATTTACTGACATGGTGCCCTAGAGATGAGAAATTCAACCAAAATGTGTTCACCAGAGACAACTGGCATTTCTTTTACGGGTCTGGATCTTTTGTCTTCGAGCATGTCAGGGCACCACATGTGTGCCTGAAGCCACAAGAGAGTGTTAGATGGTGTTAGAACTGAAATGATAGATGGTTGTAGGCCACCATTTACGTTCTGGAAATTGAACCTGGATCCTCTTGATTCCTGTTTCACCAAATATCTTGGGTTTCTCTCCCACCGTTGTAAGGCCAACTACCATGAGACCCTCACCAGTGTTGAGGTGGTACCTTTGCCATATTCTTATCCCCAAAAAAATTATAAACTAAAAAATTCTGCTTTCTTTATAACACACAGACATTCAGGCTTTTGATACTAGAAACAAAAAGAGGACAATGAGATTTTACCAAACTGTTAAAAATAAAGTAATTTGTGACAGTTAAAGAATAATACAGTCAAAACAACATATGACTGCATATGAAATAGAAGTATGTTTCATGTGATTCATAAAATATTTTATTTTAAGTAATAGAAATTAAAATTAGACATTGATATTATGTAGTGATTATTATGTATATTTACTTTAACAGTTAATTTCAAAAGTCAATCCTGTATTATGTGACCTTGTGCCTGAGGGTATATCACAGTTCATAACTTCCTTTATTCTCTCCGTTCCTTCAGTTTCTGGCATCAACAGCTTTTAGTGTGTGACACAAATGCTGTAAGTATATAATATTTATACAAATTTTGTGCAAACATTTGCCTCCACTTGAATACCATTCCCTATAAATTTATTTCCTGTGGTGTCAGACTCTTATTCAGAGCACCCTTACCTTATAAGTTGAAGCCTGCTCTCTCCTTTACCTTTACAGATTTCAAGGTATTAGGTCTCATGTTGAGGTCTTTGATCCGGTTAGAGTTGACATTTGTGCACAGTTAGAGATAAGAATTTAATTTTTTTACATGATTAAATCCAGTTGTCTCAGCACCATTTGCTGGAAAATTTGTTTCTGCAGTGTATATTTTTTGGCATCTTTGTAAAAAATAAAGACAACTGAAATTGTGTGGACTTATATCTGGGTTCCCAATACTATTACATTGATTTATATGTTGGCTTTTATGTCAGTAGTTTGCTGTTGTTACTACTATGGCTATGTATTATAATTTGAAATTAAGGATGATAATACTCCCTGGCCCATTATTTCTGTTCAGAGTTGTTTGACTTTGCTTGGTCTTTTATGATGCAATATAACTTAAAAAATTCACTTATATCTATATCAAGGATGTGCAAGTACAAATGCAGAAACAAATGGAGGGAAAATTTGAATGCTGGAATTGTTAAGATGGAAATTTTTGTAATTTCACAACAAAGGTTTAGAAATAGTTTAGCTTTCTGTACTAGACAGGTCAGAGTCCCTGGCTACATAAAAGCCCCAGGACTTTTAGGTCCAATGGCTCTGTGTGGACCTTTAGTTACTGTATTAAGAGTTCACTAGCATCTTCTGGTGACAACAGCTGTTTCTGGTTCCATAGGTCCCAGACTCTTGGGCTCCACAGGTAATACTCAAGTGCCAGGTTCTGTTGTTCTGTAGCAGTTATAACAAATAATCTGTATATGCATTTTTGTACATCATATTTTGCTTTAATAACTTTGAAAATTTATTTAAAAAATTATAGCCTCTAAATTTTAGAAATGAAGAACACCTAGTACAGAGATTCATGTTTATTCATATAGTATAAGGAAGAGTAGACCCAAGTAGATATGATAATTATATTACTTTGAATGTGGAGTGATATATATATAGACACAAGGCTAAGAGTGTTATTTTTTATTTGTGCACTTTACGTGTATGTGTTGTGGGATTTTTGATGGCACTGTGATACTCTGAAACTGTTAATAAAGTTGCCCTTGAATCTGGAGGCAGAGTCAATTACTAGCTGACTAGAATCAGCAATAGAGATTTTGGAGGACCCAAGATATGGTAAGAGAAAGGCACAGGAAAGAGTAGGGTCAACGTCAATGTCTGTGGCTCACATTACCACTGAAGGAAATGCAGATGCCTGAGGTCTGGGCCAACACCTGAGGACATATTGGTGACCAAGGACCATGCTGCTGTCAGGGCCATGCAGATCAGGGTGGCTTGAACAGAGTTGGCCCTGCCATTCACTGGCCCTGCCCCTCACTGGCTAGGGGAGGGCCATCCCCACCTCACCAGAATGCTAAACCCAAGCCCTTGCCAATGGTCTTGGGATAACAGACCCCAATAACCCTGGCATGGGAAAGCTGGCCCTGCCCCTAATATGAGAGCTGGCCCCCACACTTGGGAAAGATGGCTCCACCTATCACCACAATCCTGGGAGAGGTGGCCTCACCCCTCACATGAGGGGAATGGTTCAAGAGGCCAGGGCTGACCAACTCAGCAACCACCCAGGTACATATCCAGGCCTCTGAGCTGGCATACCCCAACATCCTGCAGAGCCATGGCCATGTGGTCTATATGACTTGGGGCAAGAGTGGCATATCTGGGAAGTTTCAATGGGGTTCTGGGGTCGATGGTGTGCCAGAGGCCAGAGGCCTTGAACCTGACCAACAACACATTACACAACGAACATTTGCAAGGAAAGCTGTTTGCACAGAAGAGTATACTCAATAATACAGAGCAGCTCCCAATGCCACTAAGACAAATGAAAAAGATGATGGAGAGGCAAAGATGGAGGTAAAAGGTGGTCTTTTGTAGTCGTTTTGTTTGTTTGCTTGTCTTTTTTTTAATTGAAATTGATAATCTTACTTGTATTTTTTACTTTATTTACCTTTTATTACTATTTCCTCTTTTTAACTTTATCTTATCTTTATTATTTGTTTTTTAATTTTCCTTTGAGTGGACACTACAGGGGTGGAAGGTGGGTGTGGAGGGACTGGGTGATGGGTGGGATTGGGGTGCATATGTGAAATACCCAAAGAATCAATAAAAATAAAATAAAAAGGAATTATCTTCATATTAAACTTGATATAGAATGAATGGTTCACTGGACAAAGATTAAACCTGCAATTTAGAATCAAATATATATTTTTGTGAGCTATTTCTAGAACAAATATAGATGAATATATTAGTCAGAGAAATGGCACATAATTGTGTGAAAACAGGTTGATTAAATTCCCATACTCTGAACTCATAATTCCTGTGCTTTACTTGGCCTTTTCACTCATACCATGAGATAGAGAAAATAAATCATTTCATTTTGATGTGATATCTCTATATATCTATTATTGAAGACAGTGGTTCAGTCACACAATGGAATGTAAGAAAAACAACAACATCAGGAAATTTGAAGGCAAATGGACAGGACTAGAAAAAAAATCATCCTGAGTGAGGTAGCCTAGACTCAGAAAGACAAACATGCTATGTACTCACTCATAAGTGGATATTCACTGTAAAATAAAGGATAACCATGTTACAATCCACAGACCCAGGAAGGCTAGGTAACAAGGAGGGCTCAAGGGGGGGATACATGGATCTCCCTGGAACGGGGAAATAGAAGAGACCTCCTGGGTGGACTAGGGGCTGGTGTGGATGGAAACATGAGGGATTGGGTTGAGGAGTGCTGAAAGAGATGGCTGGAAAGGGGGGCATTTCAAGGTCAGGTAGAAACCTGGTACAAGGAAAACTCCCACAAATCTACAAGGATGATCCGGCTAAGACTCCTAGCAATAGTGGATACATAGCCTAAACTGACCATCTCTTGTGATCAGATTGGTGACTACCCCAATTGTCATCTGAGAACTTTCATCTAGTAACAGATAGAAACAGATGCAGAGACCCACAGCCAAACATTAGCCTGAGCTTGGGGGATCCTGCTGAAGAGAGGGAGAAAGGATTGAACAAACCAGAGGGGTCAAGGACATCACAAGAAAACCTATAGAAACAACTAACCTGAGATCATGGGAACTCACAGAGTTTGAACTAACAACCAGGAGGCCTGCATGTGACTGATCTGGGCCCTGTACATATATAGTTGTGATAGTTGTATAGCTTGATCTACTTATTGGACTCCTAACAATGGGAGCAGGGGCTGTCTCTAACCCTGGCTGGCTCTTGGGAACCTATTCCTCATATTAAATTGCTTTGCCCAGCCTTAATACAAGGTGAGGTGCTTAGTCTTACCACAATTAGATATGCCATGCTTTGTTGATAACCCTGGAAGGCCTGCCCCTTTCTGAGTAGAAACAGAGGAGGAGTGGGTTGGGGGTGGGTGGTGTAGAGGGGAACCTGGGGAAGGAATGAGAGGAGAGGAAGTAGGGGAAACTGTGGGAGACCAGATCCCACATTTATTTACCCCAGGGACTCTTGAGGAATGAGGAATAAGAGACTTAGGTAGAAATAAAGAGGGAAGAGAAACAGAGAGAAACACAGGAAGACTTGGTTGGCCCTGGATCCTTATCCACTGGCCTAGAATTTTATTCCAAAGGGCTTTTTAAAACAATGCCAAGGGGAGGAGCAAAAGACCTTCCCCTTGCTAGTTACAGTCACCTGGTACCCAGGTTCATGGTCCAATCAACCTCTTATGCAGTTCTGCTGGGTACAGCCACCAGGAAACCTAGATGGGCTCCAACAGAAAACTGCAGTCAGGATGTAAAATAATTATTTTTTAAAAGAACATTTATAATTTACAGTTCATTTATGAGAAGTTTAGCAGTATTAACTAATGGTGAAGTCTTAGGACTATGCTAACTTAAACGAGACCAAACACTGTCACAAATTCTTATCTTCAGTTAGAGTTAGATACCTTTTTTTTCTCCCTTGAAAATTCCTTGGCCGGGCAGTGGTGGCACATGCCTTTAATCCCAGCACTCGGGAGGCAGAGCCAGGCGGGTCTCTGTGAGACTGAGGCAAGCCTGGCCTACAGAGAAAGATCCAGGACAGGCACCAAAAACTACACAGAGTAAACAAAACAAAACAAATTTCTTGAAGGTATAGTTATGTCTCTTTCAGATGTGGATAGATTCCGTTTTTTAACACATCTAATAATCTGTTGGCACTATATTTTATAGGGTCACTGAACTTCTGTAAGGTTGTCTTTCTATAACATTTTGTTTTTCAACATCTACTTTATTTTTTCAACATCTCAAATTGATTTTCAATCTAAAAGTACAAGAATTTAATTAATTAATTTTAATCATTGATTAGAAAATATAAGACATTGTGAGAAATTACTTATCTACGTTTCCATCCCTATTATCTCTATAACATCTACTGCTGTATTTCTGTCTAGTATTCTACAATGTATAAAAATCTGAAATAGTTTCCCACCATGAAATATTTTGTTCAGTTGTTGCTAATATTGAATGTATTAGAAAGAAATATTCAAATCCAGAATAATTTCACATTTCAGGAGTACACTAATTATATGTCTTAATGAGTATCAGGAGGCTTAGAATGATGATAGTGCCTTCTGGATATGACATCACAATCCTCCCAATTTCTATAAGCCATAGATATAAATATAAATGTTGGGTATTGACTTTTACAATCTGTATTAAATTGCATCAAACAATAGGATTTCTTCATACATATTTTCATATCCAAAAAAGAATCTATTAAAATTAAGGCTGTATACACTATTTTGGAAAAGTTTTCAACCTCTGAGTGGCCATCATACTTGAAGTTTGTAGGCAGTTCTAGTCTTTCACAGCTGGCATTATGAACCAGCTGTTTAATTTTCCTGGTCTCCCTCTCTCTCTCTATCTCTCTATCTCCCTGTCCCTCTGTCTGTCTCTGTCTCTCCCTCTTAAGTGTTTGCATCGTCATGGAATGTTCTACTATTATAAGTCTTTAAAATTCAGAGATTCATTTTCTTTTCTGCATAAAGCTTCCCAAAGGTACATTTTCAACATGCAAATGTTGTGTATTTATGCTTTTTAGCATGATACGTACTAGGTACATGTGAATATTAAGTACTTAGAAGCAGTCTCCAGATCTTCCCCCTTCCTCCTTTCCTCCAAACTCAGTTTCCCAGTCTCTTTTCCAGCAGTTGCCCATTCCTTGTCTATAACAGACCACTTGCTGCAGCCTCTTCTTCCTCTCTGACCCCATCTCAAGAGCATCACACAGATATTTTCCTACAGCCTTCCTCTCAACCCCATTGCTTTGTCTCATCCACCAACACCTGAAGTCATTCCCTGGGAATTGCTTCTAGTGATATATAATGCACCCTAATAAACTTGCCTGGGGATCAGAGGACAGAGCCAGCCACTAGATTAGACATACAGGCCAGGCAGTGATGGCACACACCTTTAATTTCAGTACTGGGAAGCACACACTTCTTTAATCCCAGGAAGTGATGGCAGGGTGGAGAAAGGTATATGAGGCATGAGGAAACAGGAACTAAAGCAGTTCAGCTGAAATCCTTTTGGGTGAGGACTCAGAGGTTTTAAGTCAGAGGATTCATGGAGTTGGCAAGTTGAGGTTGGCTGTGGCTTGCTCTGCTTCTCTGATCTTTCAGCTTTCACCCCAGTATCTGGCTCTGGGTTTTTTATTAAAAGACCATCTAAGACTTGAACAACAATTAATGGCCATACTGGCCAGCAGAGCAGATAGGCCAGGTGATCTTCAGATATTCATTGTCCTCGTCTCCTTCAAACCCAGTCCCCAAGTTTTATCCCCAGCTCTGTAGCAGATCACCTGCCTTGGTCTCTCTCCCCCCTTTGCCCCCTTTCCCACTGCACTAAGCAGATCCTGGTGAAAAAACTTGCCTTCCTTCCTCCGGTGGACTGACTCAGCCCTACTCCAAGCTCATCCCCATTCCCAAGTGTCAGCTCCTAATACCTAGAAACACATTCTACCCGGAATCCCCCAGTAGCCACATCTGGCAGAAGCCCAGAAGAATTCCCTATCAGGCAACCCACAACCACAACACTCTCCTAAGAACCACAGACGGCTGCATAAAGCAAGGAAAAAATGTCTATCGAAGACAAGATTATATATCAGCTCCTAGAATTACAATCAATTACAATCACCTCCCAAAACAGATGTCTAGACCCTATCGTAAAAACAATCACAGCTAGAGACCAACAACCCTACTAAAGTGCACTCTGAGAAATGCACTATAGCTGAAGCACAAGATAAGGACTTCCATATAGCCTTATGTTAGAAGTCCTTAAAGAGGAAATTAATAAATCCATTAAGAAACCTATGAAAATACAAATGACCGAATGATGTGAAGAATACAGGTCAAGACTTACAAGTGGAAATAGAATAAATAAAGAAAATCCATACTGAAGGAAACTTGGAAACAAAAAATTTAGGAACCTGAACAGGAAACTCAGAGGCAAACCTTGTCACCAGAATACAAGCGATGGGAGAAAGAATCTCAGAAATTGAGGACACAATAGAAGAAATGGATTTGTTGGGCAAAGAGAATGTTAAATCCAAAATAATTCTCACACAAAACATCTAGGAAACTAGAGACACCATGAGAAGATCAAATTTAAGAATAACAGGAATAAAGGAAGGAGATGAAACCAAAATCAAATGCAGAGAAAATATTTTCAACAAAATCAGAAGAAAATTTCCCCAACCTAAAGAAGGTGGTGGCTATGAAGGTACAAGAAGCTTATAGATCACAAAGAGACTGAATCAGAAAAGAAATTTCCCATGGCATATAATAATGAAAACACTAAACATATAGAACAAAGAATATTAAAAGCTTCAAGGGGAAAAACATAATATATAAGGCAAACCTATTAGAATAAATAAAACTGTTCAACGGAGACTCTAAAAGCCAGAAGGATGATTCTAAAAGCCTGGACAAATGTTCTACAGACAATAAGAGATGAAAGATACTAGGCCACCTAACATACCAAGCAAAACTTTCAATCACAATAGATTGACAAAGAAAGAAATTCCATGATAAAAATAAATTTAAACAATTTCTATCTATAATTCCAAACCAAAGGAGGACTTCAACTTGACAAGATTAAGCACACACAAGAAAACATAAGAAATAAACAATATCAGACAACCAATTCCAAAAGAAGGAGGAAAACAATACATTGCAACTAAATAATGAGAACCAACAGTTTATTAATGACCCCTAACATCAATGGTCTCAATTTTATAATAAAAAGATACAGACTAACAGAGTGGATGTGAAACAGGATCCATCCTGGTGTAATCAAGAAACACACCTGAATGTAAAGAATAACCCTCACTTCAGGGTAGAAGGATGGAAAAAGATATTCCAAGCAAATGGACCTAAGAAGAAAGCCAGTGTACCCATTTTAATATATTGCAAAAAAAAGCAAAAACTAAGCAGAACAGATAGGAAAGGAGACTAAATACTAATCTAAGGAAAAATCCATCAAGAGGACTGTCAGAGCCTGTCAATGAATCAACTGGGGTAACTGACTAGGGCATGAGTATAGCTGGAAGTTTCTCCCATCCTGCCTGGCCCTTCAGTCTGGATGAATATCTCCCACCTGATTCCTGCAGCTGTTTGGTCCCAAGTAAACACACAGAGGCATATATTATTTACAAACTGTATGGCCTACAGGTCAGGCTTCTTGTTAGCCTGCTCTTATAACTTAACTCATTTCTATTATTCTATATGTTGCCACATGGCTGTGGTGTTACAGGTCTGCTTATTGCTCCTTGGGCTGATGTCTTCCCCAACTCCACCCTTCCTCTTGTCTTCAGTTTTAATGTGCCACCTAACCTTATCCTGCTCTGCCATAGGCCAATGCAGCTTTATGTATCAACCAATCAGAGCAAAACATATTCACAGTGTACAGAAAGACATCCCACAGCACATGAGGGTTAGGAAAATACAGAGACAGAAGAATAGCTGGAGATAGAAAATCAGAATCGGGAGGACTCTCAGTCAATACTGAGTAGCCTTGAGTTTATTTCCAGCTTGCTCATATACAAACTGAACAATACTTACAGTCACATACCATAGGCAAACACTATCTCAAGAAAACCAAGTCCCCACCATGTCCTTGAGTCAAGGAACAGACAGTTTTGTTATCTTACATTGTACCTCAGCAGCCTTCCTAGAGTTATGCACTTGGTTAGATAAAATGTTCTTTCCCACAGGCTAATCAGAACCTTCTCACAGCTCCTGAAGAGACTGAAGCAAACAAGCTTGAACTTTTTTGTCTTGTTAGGATGGACTCCAGATTCAAACTGAGTCACTTGTGGGCTCCCACAGAAGACAATACAATTTTTATCATCTATTCATCAAACACAAGGGCACTCAAGCTCATCAGATACTGACCCTCATACAATGATAGTGGAAGACTTCAATATCCTTCTCTTGAAAATAGATAAGCCACTAAGAACAAAAGGAAGTAGAGAAATCTAACAGATATTTACAGAATATCACCCAAACACAAAAGACTATACTTTCTTCTCAACACTTGATGGAACTTTCTCCAAAACTAACCACATACTTGGTGTACTGGCTGGTTTTGTGTGTCAACTTAACACAAGTTTGAGACATTAGAGAGGAAGGAGTCTCAGATGAGGAAATGCCTCCAGGAGAGCAATCTGGAAGACTTTTTCTCAATTAGTGGTCAACAGGAGAGGGCTCAGCTCATAGTAGGTAGTAGTCCCTGGGCTAGTAGTCCTGGGTTTTGTAAGAAAACAAGCTGATTAATCCATGGAAAGAGCAAGCCAGTAAGCAACACCCTCCATGGCTTCTGCACCAGCTCCTGCCTCCTGGCTCCTATCCTGCTTGAGTTCCTATCCTGACTTCCTTTGGTGATGTGGAAGTGTAAGTCAAATAAACCCTTCCTTCCCTGATTTGTTTTATGGTCATGGAGTTTGGTCACAGCAATAGACAACCTAACTGAGATACTTGCGCACAAAGCAAGTCTTAACAGACATGAGAAAATTGTAAAAACACCTTGTATCCAATCTGATCATTGTGGATTTAACCTTAATATCAACTGCTATTGAAATAGCAGAAAGCTTACAAACTCATAGAAATTGACCTGTTCAGCACTGAGTGAAAAATTGTTCAAGACAGAAATTAAGAAAGAAATGGAAAAACATTTTAGGATTGAATTAAAATGAAAACACAACACACCCAAGTTTATGGGACACAATTAAGGCTGTTCTCTTCTTTTTTTAAATTCTCTCTTTTTAAAAAAATGAAAATAGATTCTTCTCTCATGCAATGCATCCTGACTACAGTTTCTCCTCCTTCCACTCCTCCCAGCTCTCCTTCCCTCTCCCACAGATCCACTCTCTCTCCTTTTCCTTTCAGAAAAAGAGCAGGCCTCTAAAAGACAACAGCTAAACAGGAAAAAACAAGATATAATAAAACAAGTCAAAAGCCCTCATACCTAAGTTGGACAAGGCAACCCAATAGGAGGAAAAGAGTCATAAGAGCAGGCAAAAGAGTCAGTGATATACCTGATCTCCCTGTTAGGAGTCCCACAAATACACCAAGCTAACAGCTATATCATATATGCACAGAATGTGGTACAGACCCATAAAGGGGCATACTTTTGGCTTCATTCTCTGTAAATCTATATGAGGCCTGCTTAGTTGATTTTGTGTGCCATGTTGTTTGGTGACCTCCATTTCTTCTGACTCCTACAGTCTTTCCTTCCTCTCTACCGAGGGGTTCCCTGAGCTCCTTCAAGAGGAAAGACCTGATGGAGACTTCCAGTGTAGTCTCTCTTGCTGCATAATGTCTGGCTGTAAGTCTCTGCATTTGCTCCCATCTTCTGGTGGAAGAAGCCTCTCCAATGACTCCTGGATAAGACACCAATCTATGAGTATAGCAGAATATCAATGGAATCATTTCATTGATTTTCCCCTCAGTGGTGTTTGCTTCTTTCCTAGGTTTCCGGGTTATCCAATATCATCAGTTCCTAGCTATCATCATCTGAGTAGTGAAGTGCATGGGCTCCCTCTGGTGGTTCTGACCTCAAATTAAATCAAATATTGGTTGGTTACTTGCACAAGTTCTGTGCCACCAAGCCCCTACACATCTTTCAGGCAGGACAGATTGTAGATCGAGGTTTTTGTGGCTAGGTTGATGCCCAAGTTTCTCTTTGGTATCCTGCAGAGTACTTTCTTATGTTAAATAGACTAGAAAATAGAGATGAAGGCCCCATGAAGGTACCAGCTTGACCTCTCTATGATCAATGAGCTGTGTGGATATTGTCCTTGGCAATGCAGCCCATTGTCAGTTTTTCAGATAGTGACCTCTGTCTTAGTATCAGTCTGAGTTGTTTAATGGATCTCTCCAGGACTCCCCCCACCCCCTTGGCCAACAACTCAAATGAATGTAACCCAGTCCCACCACTGGAAGCCTTGTCTGGCTACAAAAGATGGCCAGTTCTGACTCCATATCCTCCATTTCTATGAGTCCTCACTAGTTTCACCCTCATACATTACAGGAAGTTTCCACTGCACTAGGTTTTCACACCCCTTGGTTCCCCCAACACACAATTCCAGTTGTCTCTCCCTAAACTATTGCTCCATTCCTCCACAATATCTGATCCCTCCCACTCCTATACCAACCCACCCCAAGTCCACCCACAAAATCAATCCTATTCCCCTTTCTAAGGAGATCCATGCATTCCCACCTAGAGTCCTACTCTTTATCTAACCTCCCTGGGTCTGTGGATTATAGCTTAATTATCATTGACTTAACAGTAAATATCCACTTATAAATGAATACATATCATATTAGTTTTTCTGTGTCTGGGTTACCTCCCTAAGGATATTTTTTTCTAATTCCATCCATTTGCCTGCAGATTTCATGAAGCCTATTTTTTTTGACAGCTAAAAAATATTGCATTGTGAAAATGCACTACATTTTCTTTATCCATTCTTCCATTGAGGGATATCTAAATTGTTTCTACTTTCTCAATATTATGAATAAAACCAAAATGAACATAGCTGAGCAGATATCCTTGTGGTAGGATGGAGCATTCTTTGGGTATATGCCCAAGAGTGTATATAACTGGATCTTGAGGTAGATCCATTCCAAATTTTCTGAGGATCTTCCATATTGATTTCCATAGTGACTGTTCAAGTTTGCACTCCTACCAGCAATGGAGAAGTGTTCCCTTTGCCCCATATCTTAGACAACATGAGCTTTCACGTGTCTTATTGATCTTAGCCATTCTGACAGGTGTAAGGTGGAATCTCAAAGTCATTTTGATGTGCATTTCCTTGATAGCTAAGGATGTTGAACATTTCCTTAAGTGTTTCTCAGCCATTTTGAGATTCTTCTATTGAGAATTCTCTATTTAGATATGTACCACATTTTAAAAATTGGATTATTTATTTTTCATATCTAATTTCTTGAGTTCTTTATGTATTTTGGATATTTTATGTCTATAGGATGTGGAGTTGGTAAAAATCTTTTCCCATTCTTTCAGTTGCCTCTTTGTCTGATTGACAGTCTCCTTTGCCTTTTCTCATGGAGGTTTTTCATGAATTTTTTTTCTTTTTTCCTTTTCTTTTTTTATTTATTTAATTTTATTGTATGTGCATTGGTGTGAAGGTATCAGATACCGTGGAACTGGAGTTACAGAGATCTGTGAGCTGCCATGTGGGTGCTTATAACTGAACCCAGGTTCTCTGGAAGAGCAGCTAATGCTTTTAACCACTGAGCCATCTCTCCAGCCCCATTTTCTTTTCTTTTCTTTTTTGTTTGTTTTTCATGAGTATTCAGTTTCATGAGGTCCCATTTATTAATAGTTGATCTTAGTCCCTGTGCCATCTATGTTCTGTTTAGGAAGTTGTCTCCTGTGCCTATGAGCTCAAGAATATTCCCTGCTTTTAATTCTATCAAGTTCAGTGTGTTTCATTTTATGTTGAAGTCATGATCCTCTTGGACTTGAGTTTTGTGCAGGGTGATAAATATTGATCTATTATTTAGTTCATAGCACTAAGTGCCTACATAAAAATTTGGAGAGATCTCACTAGAAAGTCATCATCATACCTGAAAGCTCTAGAACAAAAAGAAATCATACTCCAAAGAAGTAAAAAGGCAAAAAATAACCAAACTTGGGCCTGAAATCAATAAAATAGAAACAAGAAAAACAACCACAACAAAAAAAAAATACAAAAAAGCAATGTAACAACAAATTGATTTTTTGAGAAAAACTGTGAAATTGACAAATCCTTATTCAAAGAAACTAAAAGGCAGAGAGAAGATCCAAAGTAATGTAATTAGAAATGAAAAGGGAGACATAACAACAGACACCAAAGAAAGCCAAGAACCGTAAGGACACACTTTAAAAACCTATCCTACACCAAACTGGAAAATCTTAAAGAAATGGATAATTTTCTCAATATATACCACTTACCAAAGTTAAATCAAGATCAGACAAGCAATTTAAACATACCTATAAATCCTAGTGAAACCGGAGCAATAATTAAAATCTCCCAACAGCAACAACAAGAAGAAGCCCATGGCCACATGGTTTTAGATAGAATTCTACAAGAGTTTCAAAAAAGCATTAACCCCAATAATACTCAAATTATTCCACAAAATAGAAACCAAACATTGCCACAGTCACTTTGATGTCTAAGTCACATAAAGACCCAACATCTTTTGACTTCCATTTTGAAGTCAAGGCATTTTTAAAATATATAGGTCAGTTTAATGTAGCCGCCTTTGTAATCCAATGTATCTTAGCAGCTATTGCTTGTTCATCAGTAATCAAAAATTTAAAGGCAGCACAATAACATACAGGATCCAGACTCTCTGTGTATTTTCTATCTTTATATGACATATTAGTTTTTATTACCATATTCCTTTTTAAAGGACTTTACTATTATTTTTAAACAATTTTTAATCTATGACTGTATATATCCTTTTTCTTTTTCTCCCAAGCCTATGTATATTATTAAATACACTATAACACATTTAGAGGTTTTTTTGGTTGTTGTTTGGATCTCTCTTTACAGAGCATCTGTATTGTTTTCTGATCATGTGAGGCAAATCTTTAGCTGTTATATCACCTGTCAGCACTGTTCAGCTTTGTGCATGGTGGTAGCACATGGCAGCTGGCAGCTTTTTCCATCTCGCAGGCAGCTGCTGGGAGACATGTCTCTGTACTGTGGCTGTCATGAGAGTGTAAGAATGAGTAAAAAGCCATGCTTGGCTCTGTTTTTTTGTGTTTGGAACCTTTTCTGGGTTTTTTTTTTTTTTTTTTTTTTTTTGGTTTTTCGAGACAGGGTTTCTCTGTGTAGCTTTGCGCCTTTCCTGGAACTCACTTGGTAGCCCAGGCTGGCCTCAAACTCACAGAGATCCACCGGCCTCTGCCTCCCGAGTGCTGGGATTAAAGGCGTGTGCCACCACCACCTGGCCTTTTCTGTTTTTTGTAATTTTTTTTTTTTTTTAAGACAGGGTTTCTCTGTGTAGTTTTGTGCCTTTCCTGGAACTCACTTTGTGGACCAGGCTGGACTCAAACTCACAGAGATCCACCTGCCTCTGCCTCCCGAGTGCTGGGATTAAAGGCATGCACCACCACCACCCTGCCTGGAACCTTTTCTTAAGCTTTCTTAGGCTTTATGTGGATGAGGGTGCCTAACATTTGGGCACCATTTGCAGGCAGAAATTTCTATCCTGCCAGACACTTCCAAGTAACCAAACAGAGGTGTAATATTAATTATAAATGCTAGGCCAATAGCTCAGCCTTGTTACTACCTAATTCTTACATTTTAAACTAACCTATATTTTTTAATCTATGCTTTGCCACATGGCATGCCCTCTTGCTTCTCTCAAAATATGAATCTAACAGAGTGCTACATTGCCCATATGTTGCCCTAAAAGAATTCCTGGCCCAGAAACTAAAATTAGACCTCTGTAAACCTTATGTTTTAGCATTTCGTAACTATTAGTGTAATAATAGAGGGATATCCTATAGTAATAAAGTCAGTGTTGCAGATTAAATAGGGCCATGGATTTTAGTCAAATTGTATGTTTATTCACTTAAAAGTCAATAATCTAAGTAGTCCTGTATCCATTTAAAAAAATGATCTTATAGTTTCCAGCTAGGAAAATCTCATACCCACATGATTTTACAGGTGAAATGCACCAAATACACTAATCTTACAAAAAAGGAAGTAAAGCCAGGTGGTGGTGTCTTAAGCCTTTAATCCAACACTAGGAAGGTAGATGCAGGCGGATCTCTGTGAGTTCAAGGCCAGTCTGATATACAAAGTGAGTTTTGGAATAGCCAGAGCTATTACACAGAGAAATCCTCTCTTGAAAAACCAATAAAGAAGAAAGTATTGTAATATTTCCCTATTCCTTTCATGAGGCCAGCATTACTTGAACACTAAATGTAGAATGAGAAGAAAACACAACCAATACTTCTCAGAAATGAAGATGGCAGCAGGGTGTGTGGCTAAGTTGATTAAAACCTACATAATAACAAACACCTGCAATTCCATTACTTAAGAAGTACAGAAAAGAGGATCAAGAACAATTCAAGGTTATCCTCAGCTACACAACAAGTTCAAGCACACTCTAGGATCTATGAAACTCTGTCTTAAATAATAAAATAAAATGGAGAACAAATGTAAATGCTAAAAACAGAAAATATGAATGCTAGTTGTTTTGCTTACTCTGGTAAAAATAGATTTATAGAAAAGATGATGCATTCAGAAAAGTAAGATTTGCCCCTGGAATGAATGTTAGCTTAATTCTTGGAAAATTGGTAATTCGCATTGTTAAAAGACTAGAAAAAAGATCATTCATGATAAAGTATATAGAAAACATTCATCAATAACATCTGCCAACCATTTCTTATTGACAACTGGCAATGGAAGTTAACATTCTCAGATCATGAACCATATCTCTGTGAAAAGTCCATAGACTAAATATTTTGCATCTACAACTAAATGTATGATAGAATATTTTCTCTTGCTACATCTATGAACATTTATTCTCCAACTGATTCCCAATATAATAAAACACAAGCAAAAATTTAAATAGAAAAAGACAATTTAACAAATATGTGTCCAGGAGAGGGGATATAATTTTCTTCAGTGGTAAGTTGTCCATCTAAACACAGCCCCTTCCATGTCTGTGATAGAAACCCAACTAGGCTCAGTTAATAAAAATCAGATTACAGAAGCAAAGGGGGATGAGTTGGAAAGAAGGTGGCATTCGGCATGAGGAGGATGGATAAGAGAGGATAATGGGATGAATATAATCAGTATGTTTCATACACTATGCTGTGGTCAAATGAATAGAGGAAAAGAAGAAACTGTTATTTAAAACATTATCCTGTACATCAAAACTAAATGAATCCACAAAAGGGCCAAAAAGAACTGGATTAAGCTGGTCATTATGTGGCGCAAACTTACAGGGTACAGGATCAAAACACACACACACACACACACACACACACACACACACACACACACACCATTGAAGGTGCCAACAAACAACAGAAATCAATTTAAACAAAACCCTAGGTGGAGTTACCAGTTTCTCTGGTTTAGGAAGATGGAAGACAGAGAAAATGAACAAGTTATTTGTTTTGTTTGTTTTCCTTTTGTATTGGATGAATATTAGGATGGTGATTTAAAGTACAATGTATGATCTGCAATCACACAAATCTAGGTTATCCAGAATAGCTGACCTCTGAGAATACCATGAAGATCATCATAGCATGTAATGCCCAACTAGCCTTCTCAGGAACCTAAAAGGCCATGAGAGTTACAGACGAGGAAGTTACCTGTTTCTAATGTTTATATTGTTGAGCACAGATTTAAAATTTTATTATATAAAAGAGAATATGACAATTATATAGCAATTTAATCTCTATATGTTTTTCTTTTCTTTTTTATGTTTATTTGAGAAGTTTTGCTGTGTATCCTAGGCCTGCCATTGAAATCCTGAATATGGACAACTTTTTTTTTTTCTCAGAACTTTTCAGTTTTGAAAAGGCTGATTGTGTAATTACACATCTATTAGAAGTCATGGCCATCATGGGAATACCTGTACAAGTTAAGACTGACATTGCTCCAACATATGTCTCTAGTAAAATAAAACAGGGTTTTTTTTTTTTTGCATATTACAACATAAAGGATGTTATACGTATACCACACAATCCTACAGGACAAACAGTAATAGAATGATCTAATCACACTCTTAAAAATGCTTAATAAACAAAAAAGTGTTGCTGGCTCTGCAGCTGGGGTCTTGCTCTCTCTGATCCTGGGGGCAGGGGGTGAGTAGATGCAGAGTCAACAACACAGACTCTGGAAGTTTGCAAGCAATCTCATTTATTAAACAAAGGGCTGAGGTATTTATATGTGGGCTGTTTGGCAGGCTTTTGCTCCTAGCTGCTATGGCATTTCTTGGTTGGCTCTGGGTCTTATGTCAGCAATTGTCATCTTGGGGGTCCAGTTTCAGGCTTCTCTGGGTCAAGATGCTACTGTGCATGTCACAGATCATTGTTTGTTTAAGGCATAGCCCAGTGCTTTGGCCTTACCTGCCTTAAAGGGGGAAATAAAGACCCCCCCAAAATAGATTGCATAATGCGTTATAACTTAAAATTTTCTAAATGCTAATGAGAAAGCTTCAACAGCTACAGAGACATTGGACAATAGAAAAAAAAAACCTACTAAATTAAATCAGTCTATATACATATATATATATATATATATATATATATATATATAACCAAGATATATGTTACATTGGGGAAGGTTTTTTTTTTTTTTTTTTTTGGTTTTTCAAGACAGGGTTTCTCTGTAGCTTTGGAGTCTGTCCTGGACTAGCTCTGTAGACCAGGCTGGCCTCAAACTCACAAAGATCCACCTGCCTCTGCCTCCCGAGTGCTGGGATTAAAGGTGTGCACCACCACCATCCGGCAGGGAAGGGGTTTTGATTTTGTTTCCACAGGAGAAGAATAGCTATTGATGCCATCAAAATTAATAAAGATTTGATTTGAACAGGAGAAACCTCTTGATAAGGAAAAGTGACAATTCATTAACTGATATGACGATTTAACAAGTCAAAAGGAAAACTCACCAAATAAGCGTCAGGGCAGGGTTCTGTTTTTATCTTTACAGGAAAATAAAAATATTCATCTTAAAAAAAGTAAAAGTTCTTTGGACATATAGAACCCTGAAGAAGAAGGAAAAACTATGTGAAAAAAAATTACCAAGTAAAGAAATTATCTGGCCTACTGGTACAATTATTTTCTATAGGGTAAAATCTCATTACATCTCAAAATATGTGTAGTCCTGACTCAATTAAAAACTAAAGCTGGCTTTGAAGTTGGAGTGTGGCTCTCTTCCTCTCTAAACCCAAACATGTTGTTAAAAGAAAAATTCAGAGTCTCTGTCTCATATCAGAAGAGCTACCTAGTATGAGGCAAAAGAAAATCAAAATCTAGGGATGATTATTGTCACAAATCTCTTTCCCCTCATATTTATTTTAACTCTTTAGAATCATTCTCTAGTTATAATACTATCTTAAAATTTAAACTTTCTGTTTTAGTATTAATAATGTTTAAGTTTTCCACAGTGAACAATAAATTTTCCTAACAGCAATATCTGAAGTCTCCAAAAGGATGATGAGGTCCCACAACAACAATTCTACCTGTATTATAATAATGCCATTGAGCCAATAAACACCACCCAAAGGTTAGCTTTGAGTACATATTGCTCAGGACAATTCCAAGGTAGCTAGCTGAGATGGTCTACTTGCACCACTCCAGCCAGAACTTCAGATAAGCTTTACCCATTACTCCAAGACTGGCTATAAATGTTGCAGCTAGTCCTCCTAAGACTTAACCATTGTTTTAGTTTGCAGGGTTCCATAGAGATACTGTTACCCCCCAGACAACAGAAAGTAATTCTAAGAACACAGAGCCCACTTTCCCAATAGGTGGGGTAGATAGTTCTTGGTTTTTCTCAGGGTTATGGATAATTGTCATCTCTGGGGGTTGGTAATAAATTGTTATAGTGTTGTTGGTGGAGCAATAAAGATTAGACTCAGGATCTCATTTGGAATAAAAAAGAGAGATAGATATAATAGGATTAAAAGGTACATTATTAAATCTACTTGTAACTAAAAAAGCAACTATCAGTTTAAAATAATTTACATTGATATGGATTTTTGTATATTGACACAAATTCAAAGTTATTTTTGTTACACTGTATATTTGTTTCTATTCCTGTTTAAGATATTTTTGTTTATTGATACAAATTCAAAATTATTTTTGTTGTACTGTATATATGTTTCTTCTGTTTTAGATATTTTTGTATATTGATGCCAATTAAAGTTATTTTTGTCATACTGAATTATAATTTCTGCCTCTGTTTAAGATATTTTTGTATACGTTCACAATACTGAGGTTATTGTTCTTATACTGTACATTTGTTTCTATTTTTGCATAAGGTATTACCTCTACAGCTTGTGTATTTATAACATGAAGCCTTAGTCCTTAAGCTATGCAGGTTAATAAGATTTACAGGTTAATAGTCACCCATGTTTGTCAAACTTATAGTCATGTTAGGTTTTCTAGGCATACAGAAATATGTTCCAAATAGGTGAACTATGGCATTTAAAATGTTTTAATATCTTAAAATTCTTTTGATGTGAGACATGCCTGCTCCTGCCAACACTGATCTACTCCTGAGAGGATGATGGGCACCAAAGACACTCCATAAGGAGTTTGTTTTCCTTTAGATAAAACTGGCTTATTGGGCAAGAAATTGCCTTTACCTCAACTGCTGACAGTAAGTGGTCTGGTGGATATTCTAGGCCTATAAGGCCAAGTTAAATGTCCCAATGTTACAGAGAGACCTTGAGTGACTGTCCAGGCAGCCAACTGTTTCTGTCATTTCTTGCATTTTTTGAAAGTCACTTGCTCATACTTCCTGCTTACTCAGTTAATATTATTTTCCTTCTCAGGTCTTTGATGGGATTGAAGATTTGATAGTTGGAGTTGTAATCCTCAAAAATTTTAGCTAAAGACATATTAGGTACAAGTCTAGATTCTTCAAGAAAGGACAGCTATTGGAGTAATCTCTATAAAATTGCCTATTACCTATGGTCTGGACATTTAAGATGTATTTCTTACTTGATAATTGTTCTTATTGTATATAATTTTTATTATTGTTAGGATTAGAAATTTCCTTTTTATTTTAGACTAAAAGGGAAAGCTGTTGTGGGGATTCAGTCTGATAGCCAATTTTATGGGGAAGCTTGGTACAAAGGGTGTGGTCGTCTCTGGAGATATGTGACCTGATAAAACCCAGGGAGAAGGGTCATGTGCTCTTTTGGACTGTGGAGGGCTAACTGAAGCCATGGCTTGGTGACCTTTTTTGGACCTGCCAGAGCACCACTGGAAATGAGAGCAGTGGTAACTCAGTGGTGGTATTGCAGCCTCATTCTGTAACACAAATCCTAAAAGATCTTATTTAATAAAAACAAACCTGGAGCCAGGTATTGGGGGTGAACGCTGAAAGATCAGAGAGATAGAACATGCCACAGCTAACCTCACCTTGCCAATTCCTCAGCTGATCTCAAACTGAAAGCCTCAGAATCCTCATCCAAATGGATCTCAGCTGAACTGCTGCTAAAAGACTAAAAGCTTAACCTGCTCTAGTTCCTGGTCGTCATGCCTTATATACCTTTCTGCTTCCTGCCACCACATCCTGGGGTTAAAGGTGTGTGTCACCATGCCTGGCTATTTCCAGTGTGACTTTGAACTCACAGAGATCCAGACAGATCTCTGCCTTCGAAATGCTAGGATTAAAGGTGTGTATGCCACCATTTTCTGGCCTCTATATCTAGTGGCTCTTCTGTTCTCTGACTCCAGATAAGTTTATTAGGGTGCGCAATATATTGGGGAACACAATATCACCACATCATTCTGCATTGTGAGTGTTCTTTATTGAATGAACCTGGTTCTTTATTGAATAAACCTGACTTGATCTCAGAATTACATCCTTCTTTATTTAGCCATGTGTAGCTTGAGTTTTCCTGCCTGGCCCACTGTCAGGAAAAATCTCTCCCACCCGCCAGTCCCACAGCCACTCAGACCCAACCAAGTAAACATAGAAACTTATATTGCTTACAAACTGTATGGCCGTGGCAGGCTTCTTGCTAACTGTTCTTAATCTTAAATTAATCCATTTCTATAAATCTATACCTTGCCTCGTGGCTCGTAGCTTACTGGCATCTTCACATGCTTCTTGTCATGGCAGTGGCTGGCAGTGTCTCTCTCTGCCTTCCTGTTCTCTCAATTCTCCTCTCTGTTAGTCCTGCCTATACTTCCTGCCTGGCTACTGGCCAATCAGTGTTTTATTTATTGACCAATCAGAGCAACACATTTGACCTACAGACCATCCCACAGCAGCCATGTGATATGGGGCAGAAGAAAACCAAAATCTAGAGACTATTATATTGCCACTAATCTCATATCCCTGGGATTTATTTTGACTCTTTAAAACTTTTCTTAAGGTATAAATATTATCTCAAAATTTAAACTTTCTGTTTTGATATTAATGGTCATATAGAGTACTAAGTAATTCTAACCTTAGGCTTCATGTAGATTCCTGTACATGACTTCAGGCTTGAGTATAAAGCAGGTATTTAGGAATTAAGTATATGTATCCCAGGTGTATTTAATAGATTATGATCCTTTACCCTCTCCAATTTGCTGCATATGACATTTAAGATGTTTAAGTTTTCCACAGCTTACGATGAACATTCCTAACAGTGACCTTTGAAGTCTCCAAAAGATGATAGGGCCCCACAATGATGATTCCACCTGGATTGTGGTAACACCACTAGGCTGACAAACACCATCCGAAGACCAGTTTTGGACTGTAAAATGCTTAGGACGATTTCAAGACAGTTAGTTAATAAGGTCCAGCCTCTTAGACTACTCCAGCCAGGATTTCAGATAAACTTGCAATATCCTGTCACACCAGACTGGACAACAGCTGGATTCCCCGGACTTGACTTTTATCTCTATTTTCTCAGGGTCCCCTAGAGATGCCAGCACCCCATGTCAAAAGGAAACAGTCTAGAAAACACAATGCCCACATACCCAAGAGGTGGGGTGGATGATTTTTGGTTGTTCCATGGATTATGCATGTTTGTCATTGTTTAGTGGGATTGGTAGCAAGTTGTTACTAGTCATGAGCAAGAAAATACTATTCATAGGAGGTAAGATTCAGGGATCCCTTCTCTGAAAAGAAAAAAGGAGGGATATAAGAATGATAGGAAAAAGGGTAGATTATAGAATCTACTTTAATCCCAAAGGCAACTATTAATCTTGAAAATTTTTACATTGGTATGGATTTTTGTATATTGATACAAATTTAAAGTTATTTTTGTTATACTGTATAAATGTTTTTACTCTTGCTTAAGATATTTTTGCATATTGATACAACTTTAAGGTTATTTTTATTATCCTGTACATATGTTTCTATTTCTGTTTAATGTATTGTACCTATGCAGCTCATTTAATTACGTAATATAAAGTTTTAGTCCTTAAAACTATGTAGGATAATAAAGAAATACAGCTTAATGGTTAGTCACCCATAACTATCAAACTTACAGTCATGTTAGGTATGTTTTCAAGGTCATACAGAGATATGATAGGTGATCTTCAAAGACTTCAAAGGTCTGCAGAATATGGCATTTAAAATGCTTTAATAACATAAGGCTTTTCTTGACAATGATGCATGTCTGTTTCTGGCAGCACCAATCTATCTCATAAAAGGACAATGGTCATTGAAGAACTTCCATATTGGGGTTTATTCTCTTTGTGGCAAAAGCTGGCCATTTGGGCAAGAAACTGCCCTTGCCTCAACTGCTGACAGTATGATGTCCAAACTGGACAAATAGGACACAAAGAAAAGGGACTGCCAAACTTTGCCAAAAATAGAGTAGGATAGTACTTTAAAATTTCCTGCTTCTCAGAAAAGTCTGTCAGATATTCTAGGCTATTAGGCTGAAGTTGGATTCTCTCACAAAGGAACCTTGGGTGACTTTGCAGGCAGCCAGCTATTTTCTGTCATTTCTTATAATTTGGAAAGTTGCTTGCTCTGTACTTCCTGTTTACGCATATAAAATTATATCCTTCTCAGGTCTCTGATGGGGTTGAAGACTAGATAGTTACAGTTATAATTGTTTTTATTCATGGTAGAATGTAAATTAGGTACAAAACTTTGGACTCTTCAGGAGAGGACAGCAGAGAGAGTATTTTCTCTAATTTGCCAAATACAAATTCACTGGACATTGTGAATGTATTTGTTACTTGATAATTGTTCTTATTGTATATAGTTTCATTTTTTTTAAGGTTAATACTTTTTCTTTCTGTTTGGACAATACCTGATAATTATTTTTATTGTATATAATTTTAATATGTTAGAGTTAGAATCTTTTCTTTTTAATTAGACAAAAAGGGGGAAATGTTACAGGGATTTTGTCTATGTTGTGGACTATTATCCAATGGAATAGAGCATTTGGTTTGAGAGATAGTGTTCACATACAGCTAGCTGGAATGGTTCATGAATTTCCCTTGTGGACTCAGGACAAGAGAAAGAAAGGCCTCAGATGAGGATGAGGTGGGGACAAGAGATTGTGTGGCCTTTTTGAGCCAGGAAGTTGACATTGACGGTGTGTGTCATGGTTGCTTGTAATTATCTCAGGTTTTATTTAGAATAAATGGTAAAAGAAATAACTATAAATATGACTTTTCCAGTCCTGCATCACTGTTGTGAAATTTTCTTATTTCAGATAATATTTAGCCCTGTGCTCAAAGAGTTCTTCTCTCAGTGATGTATAAATAAGTATGCATAAATTAGAAAATGTTTGCAAGATGAATTAAATATTTTATTAGATTTTATATTTTCTGGACATATGTAAACAATTTACATAAATTATACAAGGATTAAAAATTGAAGATTATACCTGTATGTGGTAGCACATGCCTTTAATCCTAGAACTTGGGAGGTAGAGGCAGGAGGCTCTTTGAGTTTGAGGCCAGCTTGGTCTACAGAGCGAGTTCCAGGACAGCCAGGGCTACAGCAAAGATTATTAAAAAGAAAGAGGAAATCAAGAAATGCTTTGCATTAAGAAAAAGCATAGCACCCTCCAAAACAAGCAGAAAAAACCATGCAGGAAACTAAAGAAACTTCACCCTGATTGATCTTCTTTTATGAATGCAAACAAATCATTGTAAACTTTTTCAGCAACATCTTTACCAATTATAAAATCCAAATGATTATAGTGACCAATCTTCTTGTGATAAACTAGATTGTAGGTTTTGGCTACCAAGATTTTAACATCTATTGGATTTGCCAGAATATCTTGTCCACCATTCCATATGACAGTTTGAACCTTCATGTTCTCTTCGTTGTATATTAGAGGAGTAGACTAAAAGAAAACAAAGAATAGCTTATTTATATTAATAACATACCAAAGTAGGAATGTAAGTTTTACATTCCAACTTATAAATTGATTCAGTGATTATATACATCAGACCACAGAAAGCATTTATGAACTCTCAACATGTGTCAAGGCAGGAATGGACCACTGGTAAAGCATTATCATATATCATACACAATTTTATGAAACAAGAAATCCTGTAAACTTTACATTCTTTATGGTAGAGATGATGTCAATAACCACTTGATAGATCATAAGGTTGTTGTGAAGTTCTGATGATAAGCTATAGAAATACATTTTTCTATAGTTAAAGATAAGCTATCTTCTATTTCTATAGATAAACCACTTCTATTACTATAGATAAGCTATAGAAATACATATTTCTATGTAAAGTATTATAAAGAAGTATTTTCATTCTTTTGACACTGTTCTATGACCTCTGTCTACTAATATCCTGGGAAGCATAAAAATATTCAACAGTATTTTTAAAATAATAATTTCTTTAGATCTTTCATACACTTTCCAAAATGGGGAAATCATTACAATTTGTAAAAGAAGACTCACCTGATTGTACTGCTGCATATTTAGAGACTCGCTGCCCCAGTTATAAGCTTGGAATAAACCTGTTCTGATTCCCTTAAAGATAAAATAGGTTGTTACTTACTAAACATTCCAAAAGCAAAATTACTAGGAATTAAGGATCTGTATTGACTCCTTTTTCATGTGACTCACTGGATCAGATATGATATAACCACATACATGTGCGCTATAGTTCTATGATCACATCATGTGATCCTGGATGAATGGAAATAAAAAGTTATTTTATAGTGTAAATTTGTTATAACATTAAATTTCACTATATTTAAATTTAGTACTGTAAATGCAATTCAAATTGTAAATAATTGTTAATAAGGAAATATTTTGGAAGTGGAGAATAATCTTAGTAGGATGTTTGCTTTGAAGGCATGAGGACCTAAATTTAGTTCCCACAATCCACTATTAAAAAGAAGAGTGTGGTAGTGTGTATATTTGAAATCCTAAAGCTTAGAAGACACAGACATACAATTTCCTGGGGCTTTTTAATGGAAAGCCTAACCTGCCTGGCCAGTTTTAGAACGGTGAGAGATATCTCAGATGACAGATAGATAGTGTCTTTAAACAACACCCAGGGATGTTCTCTGTTATCCACATGCAAGCACATTCATTTTCCAAGACACTGGCACACACATGTCCACCATCACAAAAGAACATTCACACACGTACACACACACACACACACACACACACACACACACACCCCTTTTAAATTATCTAAATACACATCAATGAGGTTATATTGCCACACCAACTCCAGTATCGTCCGTGTGACATAAATAATTATGTCTATAATAGTGGACAGGAGATACGTGGTGGAGATATTTTTTTTCTGGAAAGAAGTTTTAATCTTAAATGATGATTGAAAAGAAATCAGAGAAACAATATTAGTTATTTAATTTGTGATATCCAGATATTAAAACTATGCCACATTTTGTTACATGAATTATTCATATTATATGAGTTAAGTTATTCTATACTATGCGAGTAAGTAGTTCTCATTTTTAATGTTTATCTAGTGAGAAGATCATAGCATCAACAATCACTATCAAAAAAAATTGACCTGAAGACAAAAATCACACATACCTCATTTAAATTCTAGAGGTTATATCCAAATAGCACTGCAAGTAAATTATTACAAACAGTTCCCATTGTCTCCCAATAGCACAAGAGCTGAAGGACATGATTATCATCTGGCCTGGTCACTATATCCTTTTCTCCAAACACTTTCTGAAAGTGACATATTTAAATATATAGGACTATAATTAATAGTATAACCATAGTAAAAGATAAAATAGTTTCCCTCTGAATCCATAAGAGGGAGTTTGCACTTGCTATGTCTGCATCATTGAGCTGCACTTTTCAGCCTTTGTAACAAGAAATACACACACACAGGAACACAAATACAGATGCAAACATACACACATTGAAAGCAAATGTAGATACTAAGACACTAAAAACTAAAAATAGAAGAAAACTGTATTAAAGGAAACCTGATATTCTAAACATGAAAGATGAAATCTTAAAAAAAAGTGGGCAAAACTTATGAATTTATCAACAATGTAAGATGCAGCCTCGATGTATGAAATGAAGTTTTGTCATAGACTAACAACAGACAACAAGGTATCAAGGTAAACAAACCCAGAGAAGTTAATGAAGTATTAACTGAAAGAAAAGATATTCTGTTCTTGCAAGTTTGAAGGCTCAAGACACCAGGCTAGAGAGATGGTTCAACCACTAAAGGCTGGGCTTAACGCTAAAACATGAAAATACCAATAATGTCTTTGCTTGACTTTGTTGAAATGTGTGCTTTGTTCAGTTAATAAAAAGTAGAATGCTGACTTTAACATGGTATAAAAAACAAAACCAAGAAAACAACTTTGGGAAAGAAGGTGGGTGCTGGAGAGATACCTGAAGAGGGCTTTCTGCTGTTCCAGAGGACATGAGTTTCATTCCCAGTACCCACATCAGGCATCTCTCAGCTGCTTTTAACTCCAGGTCCAGGGGATCTGATAGTCCTATGACTTCCACAGGTGCTGGCATGCACACACAACACACACATGGACATACACACACACAGAAACACATACACACATATATATACACACACACACCAACACACAAACATACAGCATGTGCTTATGCAGAAACATTCAGATAAAATAAACAAAAACAAATATTAAAAAAAGAAAAAGGATTTGAAGTCTAGAGGAGTCACCTATTTGACCTTTAGAGTTGACATGAAGGTGTTTACAGGGATAAATGGGTCACTAGTCTGCTCTGAAACTGAAATAGGACAAGAGAGCTCCAAGTAAGATTAAGAAAGTGGTTTTCCCTGTTTTTAATATCCCTGAGTTGAGGCTGTTAACCCTTGTCATATATGAGAAAAGAACAGTTGGCAATTTTATCTGTTTTTAGCGATTGTATATGTGTAAGTGCATGAAATAAGAAAACAGGAAGCTATTAATTATGAAGAGTAGGTTGCAACTTAACCTTTTGTTTTACCATAATAATTTTCTCTAGTAGTTGGATATGCCCCCTTCTATGGATGGAGAATGATATTTATGGATTCCTGCTTGTCTGTTCTCCAATCCCTTGCGTGTGTGTGTGTGTGTGTGTGTGTGTGTGTGTGTGTGTGTGTGTGTATACATACACAATAATCAAATTATAGATTAAGACTGCCTGGAAAACTTTTGGTAAATATCATTCCATTTTTGTAGTAGTTCTTTATTAAGGATTTCTTTGCTCTCAGAGAGTATTACTAACAGGGGAAGACAATTTTGCTTGTTACAAGTCAAGGGCAATGAGTGGCTCCGTTTACTCCCATCTAATTATTAGAAACTCCAGATACCACTTAGCATCATACAATGAATATCCTAAAAAGACATCTTCAAGAGAAAACATGTGGCCCAAGAAATATGAGGGTCTGTGCTTTTCAACCCACACCTTTCCTCAATGGACTGTGAGTTTAGGGAAATGCATTTCTTTGGTGTACTATGTGCATTATAGCTAAGAGCCAGCAAAGTACCCAAGTAGTAAGAACACTATTTTAAACTGGTAGCATGCAAATTAAGTAGAAATGATTTCCCAGGGAATATGAGGTTTGGAAGCATGCATTTTTTCTTGTATTCACACTATGTAAATTAACATGCCTCAGATCAGCGCAGTAAAATACTACTCGAAGCTCTGTGGATGCTCACTGGGTCCTCAGAATTTAACTGCTCAGAGTATCCAAATGAGTAAGACTTTTCCTAAACAGTACATCTAAATCAATTTTCCTTTAAGAAATTAGTTAAGGACATCAAGAAAATGTATTAGGCTTAGTTTTGGAAAGTGTGGATAATCCCAAGCAACTCTAATACATTTACATTGTTCACATGTCTCGTATCTTTGAAATGATGATGATTAAAAAGCAGGTAACAAAGGCATGTATTATTCTTTCTGTTATTTTGAAGAAGATTAGCCAGGGACAGTTGCTCATGCCTATAATCACACCATCTGAGAAGTGGAATCAGAGGCTTGCACAGTGGAACCTAGCCAGGGATACACAGCAATATCCTGTGCCAAACAACAACAAACGTGGCTGTCTGTTACCAAATTAAACCATTATAATAACTGGATTTTAATTTTGAGGGGTAGTCTAAATATTTCTAAATACTGACAAAAAATGTGCTTTCTAAAAATGAAATTATTTCTAGAGAATGCTTATGTGGTTTGCAATTAAAATTACAGTATAGGCAGATTTTGGTCTCTCTCAACATACCAAGAAGGGTGCCTTGGGAATGGCCAACATAGTAAATTTATGTCCATCCCGTCTTTTTCACAATGAAATCAATGGTGGCTGGAATGTCGAATTTTATTTGTTCATCAAAACTGTATAAAACAGAAATGAAGGAGTTTAGATAGTTATAATAATTGAACATTATCCTTACAGGGGAAGCCCTGACTTGAAAAAAATTCTAAGGGGATGCATGGGTACTGAGAAAACTGATCAATATGTCCTGCATAGTTTCCATCATGTTACTCCTCAAATCCCCTATTTCCTACAATGCTCAGAATGCCTTGACATGATCTTTTGTTTGTGCACTTTGAACAGAGCCAAGGATCAGAGCCAATTAAGTGACTGACTGTATCTCTAAATGCTTTTGTTCTGGATCTGAATTTATAAGATGACACACCATATAAAGTATTCCTATGACTTATGTCTAACCAGTTTTTATTCATGTTTGGGTAAGGCATGTTAAAATGATCAATAAAGTTGGTAGATTATCAAAAATGAAAACAGGAAGATCTTTCCTCTTACCTAAAATTCCAGAATGCTATAGAATTTGGGTCTAGGTACACATATTTCCTGGCATAGTTATTGCCTCTGATGTTCCCTAGCCACACATCAAAGTGCGCATCTGCCAGAAGGAAGCCCAGGCTGCTGCTGGGAGGGTTGACAAGCCAAGAAGAAGCAGATAGAGTCAACCCATGCTACAAATACATGACTGGCTTTGTGGCTGAAAAGAAAACATATTTTCTATTTATTATTGATTTTTAAGAATGCAAAATAATGGAGCTCATTATATTCTATACACGTATATTGCAATTTTCTCATATTTGCATCCTCCCTTATACTCTTTGTCGTCTATTTCTCTCCTGCGAAACATTTGATAATATTCTCAGTCATCATAGTACTGTTGGATTTGTTGTTGTTGTTGCTATTGTTTCTGCTAGTGTTTTTGTTTGTTTTTGTCTTGTGACATTGTCTCAGTGGAACTTGTTATGTAGATCAGGGTGGCCTTGAACTCACACAGATCCACCTGCTTCTGCCTCCCCAGTGCTGTGATTAAAGGCAACAAGGCTTGTCTTTATGTTTGTTGGTTTGTTTGTTTGCCATAGTGCAGATATAATCCAAGTAGAAGTGTTAACAGCTGGTTATCCTCATGTTATAGCCATAAATATCATGCATTTCCTTCAGAGTAAAATAATCACTGTGCTCATTGGATTGGATCCCATTCTTCTTCCTGCTCGTTATTGAATAAATATGAATTTCCTTACTAAGTATTTTTAATTCATAAAAATTCTGAGCTATATTGTTTTCTAGTAAAGAGTTCAAACTCATGTAGAGCAAAAGATAATATGAGGAATATTTAATAAATAACTCCAACAACAATAAGTCCTTGAACATGAGTATTATTTGTGGCACATCTAAACATACAGTCAGAATGAATCAGGTGCAGCTATCATGATCAAGAACTGTGAATTCTCACAGCAGTAACTCAAGCATTACAGAGTCTGTGTGCTGGGAGGTTCTTGGCCTTTAACGCAGGGATTCTGAGCTTTTATCCTGTTGAAAATCTAAATTCATGAGACAGATGGTCCTGGTTTGTCTAATAGTATCAACTAACACAGCGGGTATCACACACACACACACACACACACACACACACACACACACACTCCTGGTTTTGCATGTGGAATCCAGGGATGTTTGCGACTTCTTATTAGAGGTAACTGATGGAGGGGTTTTCACAGAATGCATTTAAATCTCAGTACTTTTTGTCACTCACTGTTACATGAATTCTTGGAATTCCTGGGTTCATTCTTCCCGCATGGAATCTAGTAAAGTAGAAGAATATAACCATCATCAGTCACAATCTCATATACTTCACTTTTATAGCCCCAGTGGGAAATAATCTCACTCTAAATATGGAAGAGAAAACACATTGACTTTCATTAGTTTTGTCATCTGGACACTTTGATGAATTTTAGTAAATTTTCTTTGTAGAATATAGTAACAATTTCTATGTAAAGAGAAATTTCAGATTATCATAAATGCAACAATTTGGAAAGGGTGAATGAAATTAATAGTGATGAGTCTTTGAAAGTGTGTTGATTAATGAGGATAACTTACGGCTTCAGGATTCTGCAGTTTGGGTTTCAACAAACAAAATACATTTCCAATTCCATGAACAAAGCACATTGTTTTCAGTAGCCACCACATTCAAACTTGATACCCTATTGTTCCCAAGTAAACTCAGGTTATTGGATGTACATTATGTCCATCTGTCACCTTCCGTACTTGAAAGTTGGTCATATCATCTTATAAGACTCAGAAATACCTCTATATTTATCAAATAACACTTAAATGATATTTGAAGTCATTGCCCAAACTGTCCAGAAAACCACCTTTCTGCCCCTTAACTTTTCATGCAACTTAAATAATTGTATCTCACTTTCTGCAAAATGTTATAGAAAGGTGTTTAGAACTTGTTTTAGCTTAATCAAGATCATTATTTGGCTTCTTTAATAAAGCTGTTGGATAAGTTAACCCAAAACCGTTTACAAATTGACCACAACAGAATAAAGCTAAGAAGAGTGAAAGAAAGACTATGACATAGGGTTTGAGAGAGCAAAGTGGGATGAATTGTCACATGGAACTAAAGTTTGTGGCTCAGAGGGCTTTATCTAGTCAGTACTGCCAACTTGGACCTTTTTTTAAATAAATATTAACACAAGTGATATTCCACTAAATACTTTCAGAACTTTTTGTAGACATACCTTTAAAAAAGTACAAATACTGGTAATAAAATATTTTCAACACAAATTATTAACTCTCTCATTGATATAAAGTCCAGTCACAGTAGACCCTGCTCTGTGTTCTGTTCTAGTGTTTTATTTCTACATAAACGATTAATATCAAAGTACAATGGAGAAAAGAAGAAAGATACACTCTAGTAAAATAATTTTCTGTACAATAAATTATGGTGATAAATTTCAATGGAAATTGTGCTGTACCTAAAATAGAATGAACTTCACTTATGAATATGTTAATTACAAACTGAAATTTTAAAAAGTTTGAAATGCCACACTTCATTATCACTGTCACCAATGTAAAGTCTCTAGGCTTTCTGGAGTGTAATTGAAAATTTAATTCTCCTTGTCCTCTCTATAAAAATATCTGTATGCATATGTCTTTGGATGACCTTCCCTACGATGCACAGTGGGTATGACTGCAGTGAACCCTGACATTTGCTAAGAAACCAAACATTTGAACAGCTCTCAAGATGGACATGTTCCCAAAATTTCTTTATTGCTTTTCTATCTCTGTGATCTGTCACATGGTAGAACTCTTCTTTCTCACTTCCCAGTACCCTGACTGTTCATTAAGGTAAATATCATCAAAGAGTTCTTCAGCGATTATGAGGGGGATAATTAATCAGTATATGTTTTTGTTAAAGCTATAAAAATGACTCTCTGTTGTACTTTGAGGTGCTAGGTATGACATATTTTTTCAGACACTTTTACTGTTTGTTGTTATTGGAGTTGCATACTAACAAATCTTGCAAGAGTGAACAAAGTCAGGTTTTCAAAGCAGTTTTTCTGTAACTTACCTAAGGAAAAAAAGCTGTCTAACCTGGGAGATATTCAAAATACATACATGGCAAAGCATTAGGAACCAAGGTATGTGAGAACACACATGATTATTATCCTAATGTGCTTTCTTTATTGTGATAAATATGACAGCAAAGAACAGCTTGAGAGGAAATTGTTCATTTGGCTTACGTGTCCTGATCATAGTCCATCATTAACAGAATCCACGGCAGGAAATCAAGGCAGAATTCGGGAGCAGAAACTGAAGCAGAGACTTTAGAGGGATTCTGATTATTTGCTTGCCTCATGGCTTGCTCAGTTTCCTTTCTTATACCATGAAGGACCATCTGTCCAGAGGTGGCATCTCCCACAGTGGGCTGGATCCCCTAACTTCCATCCTTATTCAAAAAAATGCTCCACAGACTTGCCTGCAGGCCAGTCTAATGGAAACATTTTCTCAACTGAGGTTCCTCTTTCTAGATGACCAGAGCTTGGTCCTGTCTCTGGATTCTAGGTAAAGGTAGAGGGAGAAAACTGACTGCACAAAATTGTCCTCTGATACACACACACACACACACACACACACACACACACACATGCACAATGTGCACAAGCTTATACATATTCATCATGCACTAAGGCACAATCACAGTAAAATAAAATAATAATAATAATGATAAATAATAATATTAAAAAATAAAGTCTGCTTTGTCCCCAGCATCAGGTTCTAAAATCTCCAGAACAGGAAGTAAAAAACAAACAAACAAAAAGATTGTCTTTACAATGAACACAGTTTTTCACATTTTGTTATAGCAACACAAAAAAGGCATTATCTAAGCATGTTTAATGTGAAATCCATTTGGGTAGAATATGGCTGCAAACAGCCATGCATAGAATACTAGGATCTCTGGGGGAATATACTAGGGATGGCTGGAGAGGCATCATCCCAAAAGGGAGATGATGAGAAGCACTGGTTTCACTAACAAAGTAAAATAGGAAATTTTGCAAAGAGGAACAGAATGGAAGATTCCTGAATCCATTCTGTAGAAATTGGCCCTTAAATGAGAATGTTCTTAATGCAATAAAGGAGACTGAAACTACAGGATGGAACCACAGTTTAAGACAGGCAGAGAGGCTTAGGATATTTGCACTGGATTTTCAGTAGCTTGCTTATCTATCTATCTATCTATGTATGTATGTATCTATCTATCTATCTATCTATCTATCTATCTATCTATCTATCTATCTATCTATTTTAAGACACAGTTTCACTAGATAATTTTGGCTGGTCTGGACTTGCTTTGTATTTCAGGCTGCCTTCAAACTCACAGAAATTCTCCTGCCTCTGCCTTCTGAGTGCTAAGATTAAAGATGTGTACCACTACTCCCTGACATTTTATTTTTTAAGCAACAACTATATATTTGTTGTATGTATAACAATATCTGATTTCAAGTCAGGCTTGACATAGTAACAAAAACAGCATGGATTTTGTATAAACACAAAAGACAGGATAGAATGGAAGCAAATAATACAATATAATAGAACAAAAGTATAGAATAAAATACAGTGGGATACGATAGAACAACTCAAAACTAAACAGCGTTAACCATTTTATTTTTGCAGAAAGGACACACACTTACCTTGGAGAATAGACAGCCTCTGAATAAACGGTGCTGGGGAAACTGGGGAGCGACACATAGAAGACTGAAGATTGAGCCTCATCTTATAAAACTCAAAGTGTGTCATTGGTGACAGAAAGTTTTGACAGAAATCAAAACAAACACAGCGAAAGGAAAAACCACCAATAAATAAATCCATGATAGAACAAGATGGAAGGGAAATAAACTTTTTCTTCGTGTCTACCTCTTTGCCCATTTAACTCATATCCGAGAATAACATTTTTATCTTTTATCTGTATTGTTTAGAATTGTAAGCATTTTAGATGAAATAATTTTTATAACACTGTCTTTCACTATTTTAATATTGTAAACATGGCTTTTTAGTTTTTTTCCTGTAAAACTCAGGGGAAGGATGATATTTTTCATCCAGCACTTTCCATGATTTGAGTATGTGAATATGTGCAGGAAGAATATATGCTAACTTAATTCCTAATGTGAAGTATTAGTTGATGACTAGTGAAGGAGTTAATACATTCATGAATTTATGGGTGGATGGACTGAATTATCCTTATCATGAGCTGTACAATCTTATACATCCTGTTTACCATTTATCAGATACCAATGCTGCTTCAAGCCTCTGCTTAGAGTCCACACAAGGGGAAAAATCTTTAGTAGACAAAGCCCCTGGACCTAGAAATACCCAGACATCAGTACCATGAGATCAACAAAGGTTATGGTTGGTAAATCACTGTCTGTATATTCTTTTTTAACACAAACAGGCTTAGACACTACTTTACCTTTCACTAAATATTGTTCTTTTCTCCTCTACACCCTCTATTTCTCTTCACTCTATTCTCCCTCTTTTGTCTTCTCATCAAGTGTCCTTTGGTCCTTTCAACCCTCAGAAACACAGTGGTTCTGTGGAGGACCCTGCCACATTAAATTCAGGATCAACGTATTCTTCCATGTGTGGCTTTCCTAATGGATTAATGTCATGGTGAGAGAAAGTGATGAATTCCTAGATTAGTGCTTCTTAAATTTTGGTATGTGCAAACCACCATGATGTAACTAAATGCAACCTCTGTGTAGTATGGGTGAGGTGCAAGTTTCTGGATTCTTTACAGACCCAACCACCCAAGCTGAAAGGATTATGTTCCTTGGCTGACCATGTCACAGGACCTTTCTCATGCCCAGCCTGTCAAAGTCTTTTTTTTGGTCACATTCTCTCTTCATTACTTGGTATCCTGGCAATGGTAAAAATTTCAAAAAGGAGTTAAACATGGGTAGTCTTCTTTAATCACTCTAGAGAAAATTTACCAGTTCTGAAGAACAGGGTACACTTGGAACCACCTGTAACTCAGGTCACAGGCATGATTAAGGAATACTTATAAATGCTTATTTCCTCATGGATTATTTACACATGCTAGAATAAATAGACTTCGGTCAGAAGATGTAGAACATTAGAGATCTAAATAAGTTCCAAGTGAATGGATGTGACCTTGCGCCCTGCCCCCAGCTTCATTTGTTTTATTTTTCCAATGATAAGGACATTGACATGCAGTTCCCCAAAGGCAAGTGAAACAGCTTGGCTTATACCAACTTGAACAATCCAAATTCCCATAGCATTACCAAAACCATACCTTATAACTTCCAAATGTATTGTAAAACTGAGGCTATATCATCAAATTAGACAAAGAATATAAGCCATGCATTTTTATTTGTCTTCATATAAATTGTTTACTAGCACAACGTGGCACATTGTATTGAAAGTAGAGCTGTTGCCTTCTGTATTAGAGTTTCTATTGCTGTGACAAAGCACCATAACCAAAGTCCACCTCAGGAGAAAGGGGTTTACTTCATCTTATATCTTATAGTTCATCATCTTCTCTTGTGTGGAAAATTGGCAAAATACTCATTTTGGCTATTTCCCTATGTCTACTCTTTTTGAGTTTGCTTTGTGCCTGTTTATGCAGGGCCTTCAGGTACATCATTAAATCATGATTTTTAAAGTCTTCCCAAATTTTTAATGTAGGTATGTGGCATTATAAAGTTTCCCAATTTTGTTAGACAATGACAATTATTTTTGAAGGATTTTATAAAACATCCCTTTATTGTTATGAACTCACAAATTAAAATCATCAGAAAATTAAGCTAATGTAGCCACTCAAACACTTGTCATGTCCCAAATCTATATATCTCAACCAATTTCTATGTAGTTCAAATAGCCGTCCTGACGACAATGCTTTGCTTAGGTGTTAGACTTCCACCATCAATCACATTTTAATGCACCTGCACATCACAATCTCATTCTCTGATAGTTCTGTCTTCTAACTAACATCAAAGCATTGTATATCACACGTGCTTTTCTCATCTATGCAAATAACTCATTTTTTTCAAGATTTGGGATACATAATTTGTTAAAATATTAATAGGTGTTTATATTTAAAGTTATGGTTGTAAATATGAACCAAATGATTAGATATTCTTTTTTTTTTCTGGCCATAATACCTGACAGAAATCAATGATAAGAGCAAAGTCCAGGCCATTCTGGTGGAGGAAGCATGGCTGAATTTATGGCGGCATGAGCTAGGGGCGGACACTTCTCACAGAAGGGTTGATCAGGAAACAGTCAGACCTAAATCTTCTCATTTCCACCCTTATTAATCTACTTCTGTCGAGTAGACTCCATCTTCCATGTGCTCTGCAGACTCCAAAAGCAGTTTCACCACCTGTGAACCAAAAATACAAACAGGAACCTTTGAGGGGAATTTTCAGACTTAAATCCTAAGAATAAAATTTACAAAGAATTTCTTGACAACTGAACAAAGTAGAAAAGGCTGCATTGTATACCTGGGGGGTGGTATTTTTAAATTCAACAAATGACAAACATTAGTAAAAAAAAAAAAAGTGTTAAAACGCCCAAGAATTTATCTTTAAAAAGCAAGCAGCTCAGTAAAAATAGAACCAGCAATGTTAAGTAGCCGAAACAAAAGCCAATAGACACAGTCTCTACAGCAGAAAACAGCTGAGTACTGCCTTTAGACAGAATGAGAGTAAGAACTTGTGATCACAAAAGACGGGAAATCTATTTTTCAAGTTCCAACTGTTTTGTGTGTGTGTGTGTGTGTGTGTGTGTGTGCATGTGTGTGTGTGTGTGCATGTGTGTGTGTGTGTGCATGTGTGTGTGTGTGTGTTACAGTATATACCATATATTTTATATAAATGTCTATCTACTTTAGGTAAAGATAATTTTACATTGAGATTTATAATTTGATTATATAACTGGGTCATGTATGTTAACAAGGTTCTCCCTATTGTGCTAAAATACATGACAATAAACTTCTTTCAAGGAAGGTTTGTTTGGCTCAGGTTCCAGTTCGCCATCAGTGTGGAAGATATAAGGGCTGCAGTGTTTCAGTCCCTAGTGGTAGGACACTGGATGTAGTTTGCCAGATGAAGTGAGGAAGCAGGACCAGAAATAGGGTCTGGCCTAGTAATTCAAATCCCCATTACAGTTCTTGACTGACATCCATGTCTGCATACCGTCCCAGGGTTTCAAAACTCTACAAATAGTGCCAAGGACTAGGGACAAAAATCTTTAAACAGAGTGGAGACATTTCTGATTCAAAGAAAACCAGTGTTATTGTGTGACTACAGAACATACCACAGTGCTACTTAATATGCCCTGCCCGCTATAAGGTCAAGGTCCTGGCTCGTTGCTGCTCAGTAGATGGAAATTAAGCTTCTGCTGGAACATGAAAGGAGCATCAAGCACTGTGTTGAGTCTTCCGTACACTCAGATCTGCAGGTGCCTCAAGGATCAGAAGACACAGGGCACAGAAGTCAGCAGTGTGGTGCCTCTCCAATTAGGATGTTCTGAGCAAAGTACACTAGAACTCTGTCACAGGCCAAGGCTTGGCACTCAACATCAGTGATCTGTTTCCTTTCAGAGAGTAACAACACATTCCCTGAAAGAGAATTCTATCATTTTCTGCTATGGACTTCCTTCTTTTCATCCTAAGAGACTATGTTCACATTTCAAAGACGAAAAAAAATCTGGTCCATGTAGCTAGGTCTTGTATTCCAGGGGATCCTGCAAGGTGTCATCTGACTTTACAGTGTATCAAAATTTTACTAAAACAACTGTCCCTGCTTCAAATAAACAATAGGTTTATAGTGACTGCGTCTTCTCCTGTAATACTGGAAAACCCTACTGTACGTGCCCAGGTCCAATCATATGGCTGCCATCAGATTACTCCAGAAGTAAGAAAATGGGGTCATGGGGTAACACAACACTATTACTTTAGGTGTTGTGGTCAGACAGATACATAAATTTTATTCTTATTTCAAGGATATGCAAATTAAAACACTAGCATTTTAGTTAAAACATTTCAGCTAACACCAAAGCAGAAAAAAAATACTCTGAGAATTTTGTTATAATAACATAATACATAAAATTTTTCAGATTTCCCTTAAATGTCAACTAGATATGAATTAAATCCATGGATATAGGGATAAATTCACCACTTCTGTTTTTCTAGAGAGGCTATTTTTATAGAACATTTCAAGATGATGTTATATCAGTATGAAGGATTTAGGACTGCATTGATTTGCCAGCACTGCCTTTTTAAACAAAAGGTGTCCTTGCTAAAACTCACAACAGGATTTTTCAGCTATGGATACAATTACTGAATGAGTATGAAAGTCCCTGATGGCAGTGCAAACAGGGAGATACATATGTAGAATCCAGGCAGGAGCTATGTAAAGATGGAACCAGACACAGGGGAAAAAGAAAAGGTGATGTAAATAACACAGGAGATTACAAATGATTCCATAAGCATTTAGCTAGGGCCTAGCAAGGTCAAATGGAATTCTCTCAACTCCTTTGCTCAGAATGAATGTAGTTAAAGTCAACACATAGAGCACACTGGTGCATTTTTCATGAGTTCACCTTCCATGATGGGCTAAGGCTTTGTGGAGATATAGTTGTTTGGGGGAATCACCCATGCTCCTGTAAGTAACCCCTCACCTATGTTCTTTTAGAAAGCCCAAGGAACTCCTTGGTATCATCAAGTTGGACGTCCATGAAATCAGATTTCCGTTTATTCTTAGTGCCCATCTGAGGTAACTGGACTTCCTTTGTGTCTCCTCAGGAAAAGTTAATACAACAGTTACATAAATTATGTATTCATATATAACATGAAAGTGAAGTCCATAGACTAGGAGAACAAAGGGGACTGTAGGGGGCAAAGTCACCAGAAAGGGGAGGTTAGAGAGATCTGGGGTCATTTGCTCAATAAACAACATTTTTTTGGTGGCATGTATAACATGCCTCTGATTCCTTATAAACACCTCTTCTATAAGCCAGAATATGGATAAGGCCAAAATATAATTATCTTTAGATTTATATTCCCCAAATGTAATAGCTCTTTTATATTATTTGTTATTTAACTTTAAATAATTAGTAACCCATACTTTCTGTGCAAAGTATGGATTAGAAATAAGTATAAGATACAGTGAGTGGGAGAAAGTCACATACAAAGAATGAGTATTTTCATTATGAGGAACACAGAGAGAAATCCTTGTGAATAACACAGCTGTTGAAAATCACTCTCCAGGAGTATGGTTTGGACATCAAGCTTTTGTGTAAATATGGTCTTGTGAGAGGAAGGTGTTAGTCCTCCATGTGCTTATGTCTGTAGCATACTCAGTCTGGAAGAATATTTTCACAGAAATCATATCATATCATATCATATCATATATATCTATATCTATATCTATATATATATATATATAACCTTCATCTTATATGTTAGTCTACTTTATTACATTTTAAATTTATTTTTTGTTTTTGTTTTTTCAAGACAGGGTTTCTCTGTGTAGCTTTGTGCCTTTCCTAGAACTCACTCTGTAGCCTAGGCTGGCCTCGAACTCACAGAGATCCGCCTGCCTCTGCCTCCTGAGTGCTGGGATTAAAGGCATGTACCACCACTGCCCGGCTTTAAATTTATTTCAAATTGAGTTTAATTATAATTTTGAAGTTCCATTTAAACTGTAGCAACTATAGCACAATAAATCACCATCAATTTCATTGTGGTAAAGTAATAAAGTCAGGCTCAATGTTTCTTTGAATTTATGAATAAAGACTTTGGAAAGTAGATTCATAATAATCATGTCTGCATTTCTCTACACCAAAGAAGATAGTAAGATCATGAAATATCCCTATCATGATTGCCACTCTTGATGGCCATCTTGAAGTCTGAAGGACCAAGATATTAGTAAGCATACATATAGGTTTGTATGTGGAGGCTTTTCAAGATCAGATTAACTAAGGAACATAATTCACCCTCAGAGTGATTCTGACCACCACACATTCTTAGGAAAAGGAGAAGGACAGATAGTTGCCCCCTACTTCCTTCCTGAAAACCATATTTAAGCTGCTATGCTAACTCACACCCTCCGACAAGGATGAATGAAATTGCTTGGCAATAAGAACCAAAATACCTTTGCTCTCTAAAATTGCTTCTCTCAGGTGTTTCATCATAGCGATGAAACTGACAAATGTAGGGGATTTCCTACCATTAGTGTTGCTAAAATGTATTACTTGGTCATATTGATGACCACCATATCTCTCTGTTGTAATAATACATAAATTGTATAGTAAACAAAGGCTCAGTAGAGTTACCTCAACCTTCTTGAAGAACTCTTTCTGAGAAATCTTTTCTATATGTTGATAAAAAGAATCCTGAGGCTTCTAAGTAAAGTGAAAAAAATTTACCATATGACCCAACTATAACCTATTTACATATCTGCTAAAACTCTAAGTCAATATACCACTGAGTTACCTGCCCATCAATACATATTGCATCATTGGTCACAGTAGGAAGTTATGGAATCAATCCAGACATCCATCAACAGGTATTTGTCTAAAGAAAACATACTCATGAAGTTCTATTCAAACATAAGAATGAAATTGTTATTTGCTAAAATATGGATACAACTGGAAATAATCTTACTAAGTGAAATAAACCAGACTCAAAAGGACAAATATTGCATGTTTATTCTCATTTGTGCATCTTAGAATTTTTTATAAGTACATAAAACCAAATCTGTGTTTTATGAATGTATGTATGTATATGTGTTTATGTGTATACACATATAGTCTGTAAGGGAGAAAGAGGGAAGGAGAAAAGTAAGAGGGAAGAGGTGGAAGGGGAAGGTGAAGGGTATACATTCAAAATGAATGATATAATATGAAATTATTTATAAAACATATGGGAAATAGATATGCACTGTGGGATGGCTCAGCCCTAACAGGCTTGAGGGGCAGCCAGCCCAAACCAGTAATAAGATACTTTCTGAGAGTCAACCTGGGACTGCCTAAGGGCCTTAGCAACAGCAGCTGAGACATGATCTGGAGATGACCTGGACCAATGAGAGGCAGCCATATCACATCAGCAGGTGCATATTCATCAGACCTTCTCCCGGGGCAGGGTGGAGGGTATATAAGGCTCTTCCTGAATAAACTGAGCTTGTTGTTTCAACATCCTCCCAGAGTCTGTTGACTCTATGCCTACTTGCCCCCTCCCCTGGACAGAACAGCACAGGACCCTGCCACAAAGCACCATGCTCCTTTTTGGAGGAATGTGGAACTTTCTTGTTGTGGAATATTATTTTAAAATGTGTTACATTTGTTTACGATGTGGAACATTTGTTTAATGATGCAAAGATGTGTTGCATTCTTTTATGTTTCATTTGTTTAACTCTGTGAAGCTGTGTTACTGTGCCTATCTAAAACACCTGATTGGCCTAGTAAAGAGTTAAACAGCCAATAGCAAGGAAGGAGAAAGGATAGGCAGGGCTGGCAGGCAGAGAGAATACAGAGGAGGAGAAATCTTGGAAGAGGAGATTGAGAAGCAAGAAAAAGAGGAGAGGAAGACATCAGGGGCCAGCCACTCAGTACACAACCAACAATAGAGTGAAAAGGAAGTAAAGGTATATAGAATATAGAAAGATGGAAGTCCAGAGGCAGAAGGTAGACATGATGATTTAAGTTAAGAAAAGTTGACTAGAAACAAGACAGGCTAAGGATGGGCATTCATAAGAAACAATAAGCCTCTATGTATTATTTTGGGAGCTGGGTCACAGGCCTCCCAAAAGCCAAAGAGTTAAAAAACAACCAACTACACCTTCCTTTTCTTTTGTTTGTTTTTCTGTTGAATTGTTCTTCTCATCAGTTCATGGATATTTTCCTATAGCCTGGTCACTAATGTTTTAGAATTTGTATTGTGGACGGATGTCTTCCAGTTTTCCACAACACTTTGCACTATGTTTCATTCTGATAATTTTGTTTTGTACATGTTTGCAAGATTTTGGTATAAATAATTTTACATGCCTATTTTCAAAAACATTGGAAAGCTTTGATAGAATTTTTCATCTCCAGCCATTGAAAGAAAAGTAGTGTCACAGTCATAGCTTTAAAGAAAATACACATCTTGAAACATTATCTTCTTCTCCAAGTGTTTTAAGACATTTGTAACATGAGGCAATCACAGAATGAAGATGTGGGAGAGAGGGTAAATCACGAGTTAGTGCAGCTTTGGAATACTTCAGGATCCATCCTTCTGTGACACGAGTTCTTATGTAGTCCTTGACATATCAATTGACAAATATTACAGTTCACTGGAAACATAACCACTGCCCATGTCAAGATTAACGTCTTCATCAACCCTGACAAAGTTTCATCCATAAATTCTTTAAACATTTTCTCAGACATTCCTCTCTTCTTCCACTTTCTAATTATGTAGCAGAGCCTGGAGAAGTTCAGTCATTGAACAGATACTTCACAGAGTACTAGGTAAAAATTAGACTATTTCTAAACCACAGGGATGTATCTAGGATCCAGTGAATAAAATTAAACCTTCATAGAAATGTAATTGGGGAAAACAGTATTTAATATTTATGTAACTTAAAAATGTACTCTAAAGATTTTACAGGCAGCAATGCAGCTAACACATTCTAAGTATTTTTAGAAATGTTAATAAATAAAAATGGACTATAATTTATGAACCGTCACTGTATTTAACTTGCAGATGATGTAATCTGGGCAGAGAAGTAAAATTTAGCTCAATATCTTAGAGCTGTGAGTGGAAGGGTTTCACAGAAGCACGAAGTCTGACTCCAGAGTCTGGATATTTAAGTAACTTTTTTTAAAACGATTAAGCCATTACCATCAACCTTGTGTCAAGGATTTTCCATTCACATTCAGAGAACAAATTCATAGCCCACATTGTAAACACCAATAAAAGTAGTTCACACAAATCCATCTCTGATCTATGCACCTGACTGTATTAATTAGCTTTACACTACTATGACTAAAATACCTCATAGAAACCACAGAGAAATATTCATTCTGTAATCTATCCAAGGAAGGTGGCATGGAAGAGTGGTTTATTCTATCTATGGTGGCTAGAACCTGTGATGAAAGCTATTCACAATGTGGAAGATCAGGAAGCAGAGAGGGCTCTGTAACCAAGAGCCTGACTATAAAATTAAAAGGCACATTCCTGCTAACTTCCCACTACAAGAATTCTTCCACGCCCTAAAGACTCTACAATATTCTAAAATAGTGCTATCAGTAGAGAAATGGTCATTTGCTATATGAGCCCCTGTCAGAGTTTACATATTAAAACTACAACATTCTGTCACTGCTCCTCAAAGGCTCCTTGTCATCTCACTTGGCTAAACAAATTTAGTTAAACTTTGAGTCTTCAAGTATGAACACCTTGTAAAAATCTCTTCTGTGAGATATGGAGAGATATCCTGAGATGCAAAGCAAACTTTTAATTGTTAGCACTTTAATATCAAAAGAGAGAAGTTAGATACTACTTATATACAATGTCATAGTAAAAATTCCTATTCCAAAATGATGGAATGGGAGAATAGCAGGAAAAGTTTGGATAAAAGTAAGACAGAAACCCAGCAGAGCAAACATAAAATCCTGCAGCATGCTCTATATTCAGCCTCTGAGGTACACAGTGTTATGAACTTCAAGGCACTTGGGTGCTGCGGGATATCAAACTGTATGCTATGAATATGTGTTGCTCTGATTGGTTGATAAATAAAATGCTGATTGTCCAGTAGCTAGGCAGGAAGTATAGGTGGAGTAAGCAAACAAGGAGAATTCTGGGAAGAGGAAGGCTGAGTCAGGAGTCACCAGCCAGACACAGAGGAAGCAAGATGACAAGACACAACTGAGAACAGGTACCAAGATAAGAATTATGGGTTAATTTAAGTGTAAGAGCTAGTCAGTAATAAGCCTGAGCTAAAGGCCAAGCAGTTATAATTAATATAAGCTTCTGAGTAATTTTTTTATAAGCAGGCCATAGGACTGTGGGGGCCTGGTGGAACCAGAAAAACCTTCCTACTATACTTGGGCTGTTATGGGTCTGCTGTCTGCAGCACATCTGATATCTCACCAGGGGTGGCTTCACAGTTACTTGCAGTATTCATAGCATGTCCAGCAATAGCATTTGAAGACTGGTTGCTTCCTCCATTTTGAAGCTAGGATTTAGACATAGTATGTAAAAGCTATTTTATGGGACTATATTCAGTTTAGAACATGATTTATTGTATTCTGAAAGGATGTGCTATATCTTCTATTTTTGCAATGTATTGCCTATTTTTATAAATAAGAACATCTATGTATTAATCTACTCGAGAAAATAAAGGGTTCTTGACCAAAGAGGCTTGCTGAAAGATCCACATAAGTGTTAAGAGATAAGCTAAACCTAGAAGTTCAAGCCCACCCTAGTCAGATGCGCCTTAAAAAATTCTGAGAATCAAAAAGCCTGGTTTTTAAAAGTGAAAATAAACAAATGTTATGCACTGCTTTCCAGTACCTAACAGCTATACTGTTACATGCACGCCATCATGCAGTGCTGTGTCATCCTATCCTCGTCTGTCCTCTGCTCTTCTTGCTCACATCACTCAGTTTATTGCCTTGCCCCTTTTGTCTGCACTACAAATGACTTCAATATCTCTAAGCTAATCCCTCTCCTGAGATGTGCTAGTCTAATGTACTTAGTTGTCAATTGAGAGACGAATTTAAGTTCTGTTGTTTATCATTATATTTTTAGTGGTTTTATTTCAAGGTGTTTATTGTGGACTCCAATTTCTTCTCCTTTGAAATAGAGCTATAACAATCATTTAAAAGCACACACAACCAGTTGAAATCGAATATTGCTCAGTGGTTGGCTAATAAGCTACGGTAGACCCTTTGTCCCGTAAATTGCTTTGTGGGGATATTTTATCATAGTAGCAGAAAAGGAAACTAAGACAGTAGGAGATTTAAGTACCCCACTTTTACCAATGGACAGGTTATCTAAACAAAATATAAATGTAAAAGTATTATAGTTAAATGATATCACAGACAAAATGTATTTGACAGATATCTATAGAATACTCCACAGAAACACTACAGAATATGTATTCTTCCTACAAGGCCATGAAAGTTGCTCTAAAATAGAACACTTACTGGGGCACAAGGCAAATCTCAGCATTATAAGAATATGAAATAACTCCTTATATTCATCTGACCGTGTGAATTAAAGCTTGAATCAGCAACAAAACAAACTACAGAAAGTATACAACCTCATGGATGTTAAATAATACTCTATTGAGCAAGGAATGTGCCACTGAAGAAGTCAAGAAGGAAATGAAATCTCAATGTATCAATGTCTCTGATACACAATGAAAGCAATTGTAAGAAGGAAATCTACAATTTTAAATGCTTATGTTAAAAAGTCATATAGAAGTAAAATAAATGACTTAATGTACATAAGAGTTTGGAGAAAGAAGAATCCAGAAGTGTAGATGAATTTCTAAATGGTCTTATTAAATAAAAAAAAAAAGTAGCCAAATATAGGAGTGAAAGCCTTAGAGAGATCAGGGAAATAGGGAAAACCACCAGCCAACCTTACCTCACCAACTCTGCAGCTTCCAAATTCAAGTTACTTCCTGTCTACCCACACACATATGCCTTACTGTTCTGCCATCTGATTTGCTCTCTGTCCAGCTACATCACTTCCTCTTCCTACATAGCTCTGTCACTTTCCGTCTGTCTATTCAATCCTCCAGACCTCTATGGTTGGTACTGGGATTAAAGGTGTGTGTCACCACGCTTGGCTCTCTGTTCCCTAGTGTGGCCTTGAACACACAGAGATCCTGCTTATTAAGTGATAGGATTAAGGGCATGTGCTACCACTGTCTGACTTCTTTGTTTACTTATAATGGCTTTTTCCTCCTCTGATTCTCCAGGCAAGCTTTATTTATCAAAGCACAACTAAAATATCACCACATTTCAGCACAAATAAAATATCACCACACAGAAGTAGTGGATAAGCATAAATAATTAAAACAAGGGCAGAAGTTAAAAAAATGGAAACAGCAACAAAACCAACAACAAAAAAAATGAATGATGAAAGATAAGTAAGTTAGAGAAATCCTTAGCAAAATTAACCAAAAGCAAAAGAGGAGACCAGAATTAATAAAATTAGAAATAAAAGAGAGACAAAGTAATATATTTTAAAGAAATTCAGAAAATCATAAGTGTTAGACCCCAAAGTTTAGGGTCTCGAGTGAGTGCCCCAAGAACCCAGACTCCAGTCCAGTTGATGCAACAACACGGGGTGTTTATTGATGAAGTGGTTGTACAGTCGTGCTAACTCAGCTCCAAAGAGCAAGAGTCGTATCTTATTGTAGCCATATGAGTGCTTTTAAAGGAAAATCCCATAAAACCCACAAGATTACAATTCCCATACAATTTCGTTTTGATTGATTTATGTCTAGAGGCTAATTTCACAAGATCTGATCACAGAGTGAGTACAGTCACATCTACATGCACATTCTTTCCGAAACCTCAAGGGGGGTATCAGGGCGGGAGTGGAGTTTACACAAAGGTCACAGTGGTCCTTCCTGGAACACTTACAACTATCCCAGTCACAGTTGAGCACATCTCTTAACAGAAATCTTTTTACATTGTTACATTGTTGCAGGGTTGGTTGAATAATGATTGAGTCAGCTTGCCCTTGGAACTAGTTTTCTTTTTAGTTCCTTATTCTCCTGGGGCTTGGGGGGTGTAAGCCTGAAGGGTTAGGGTCTTTCAATAAGGACATACTTTAAAAACCTAAATTCCATGAAAGCTGACAAATTTTTCTCCCTGTGTCTGACCCACCAACTTTTAATGTAGATTATATAAATAATTTAAACTGACCTAGAACAAGCAAAGAGATTGAAGCAGTAATAAAGCATCCACACACCTTTAAAGAACTACAAACAATGCTTCTCAAGTTATTGTATAATCATAACAGAAGGAACATTCTCATACTACTTTTCTGAAGTCAGTATTAATCAGTTGCCAAATGCAAATAAAGATAAAATGTGAAACCAGGACTACAGACTTATGTTCATGATGTTGTAGGAATTCTTACCAAAATCCTTGCAAACTGAATACAGCAACACATGAAAAAGTTCATAAACCAGGACAAAGATGGCTTTATCCTAGAAATCAGGGGTTGCTCAACACATGAAAATACATGTAACAAATCATGTAAATGGCCTTAAAGTTAGAAATCACATGGTCATCTCAATAGGTAGAGAAATACCTTTGACAAAATCTGGAATTCCTTCATGACAAAAAACCCTGAAAAGAATAGGATGGAGCAAACAGATCTCAACACGAAAGCTAAAGCTGACAAACTCATGGTGAACACCATGCTGAAGTGGAGAAAATGTTGAAGGAATCCCATTAGAATGAGGAAGAAAATAAGGCTGTCCACTCTCTAAATTCCATTCAATCATTCTCAGAGTCTTAGGAAGGAAATAAAAGGGATACAACTAGGAAAAGAAGTAAAATTACCCTTGTTCCTAGAAGTGATTCTATACTTAAGAGAACCTAAGACTGTACCAGAAAACTCCTAGAACCAGCAATGCTGTCGTCAAAGTACACAAAAGTAATGTACAAAGATCAGTAGTCTTTCTGTACACAAATAACACACATATTGAGAGAGAAATGAGGGAAACAAGCTCATTCACAATAACTTCAGAAAATGAAATACCTTGGACTAAACTTAGCCTCGGAGATGATGAACCTCTACAAGACATCGCTAAAACTCCAAATAAAGAAATCAGTGAAGGCATTAGAACACGAAAGAACATCCCACTCTCACAGATTGAGAAATTAATATTGTGAAAAGAATCATCCTAGGAAAATAAATGTGCAGATTGAATGTGGTTGGAACCCACATGCTACTCTCAACAGAAATGAGGAAAGAATCTTCAAACTCACATAGAAGCATAATAGAATCCTGATGGACAAAGAAATCCTGAACAAAATCATTATAAAATAATAATGCTGAGCCCAGGGAAATGGCTCCCTGGTTAAGAGCACTTACTCATCCAGGCTCGGTTCTTTGCCGCCAGTTCTGGGAAATCTGGTGCCCTCTTCTGGCCTTTGAGGAGAATTCAAGCATGTGGTGTACTTACATGCATACACTTACATACATCAAGTAAGAACAAATAAACAATAAATAAATAAATAGATAAGTAGAATGGCTGAGGCATTACTGCACCTTACGTTGTTGTACTGCAGGGCCATAGTAATAAAAACAGCATGAGACTGGTACAAAAACAGACACATACATATAGATAGCAGACAGACACAAGCCCACGGTTCACAGCCTCCAAACAGTTAACAAAAATGCCAAAATTACATGATGGAGAAAGAACAGTTGTTGTGGAATATTAGTTAAAGATGTGTTACATTCTTTTATGCTGTGGAACATTTGTCTAATGATGCAAAGATGTGTTGCGTTCTTTTACATTTCCTTTAACTCTGAGAAGCTGCGTTACTTTGCCTGTCTTATCTGATTGGTCTAATAAAGAGCTGAACAGCCAATAGCTAGGCAGGAGAGGGATAGGCAGGGCTGCCAGACTGAGAGGATAAATCGATTGAGGGGAAGAAGAGAAGGAGGAGGAGCGAGAAAAGAAGAAGAGAAGGATGCCAGAGGCCAGCTACACAGCCACACAGCCAGTTACAGAGTAAGAAGTAAAGAAAGGCATATAGAACAGAGAAAGGAAAAGTCCAGAGGCAACGGGTAAATTGAATAATTTAAGAAGGGCTGGCTAGAAACAAGCCAAGCTAAGGCCGGGCATTCATAAGTAAGAATAAGTCTCTGTATGATGAATCCAGTGAAGAGGCAGACAACAGAGCGAGAGGGGGAAAATTCCCCACTCGACATAAGTAAGAATAAGTCTCTGTATTTATTTAGGAGCTGGGTGGTGGGCCCCCAAAGACCAAAGAGTAAAGAAAACCAACTATAGACAGTATGCTCAACAAATGATGCCTGAAAAACTGAGTGTTTCCATGCAGAAGAGAGAAACTAGATCTGTATTTCTCACTCTCACACAAATCAAATCCAAATGGATCAAGTGTTCAGTATAAAACCTGCACTAGAAGAAAAGTTAAGTCACACCCTGTAAGTACAGGCACATCTAAACACAGCTCTGGGTGCTCAGGAAATAAAGCCAACAAACAACAAATGACATATCAGGAAACTGAAATGCCTCTGGGCAGACAAGGAAATGATGAATCCAGTGAAGAGGCAGACAACAGAGTGAGAGGGGAAAAATTCCCCACTCAACATTTGACACAGGATAAATACCTAGAAAAAATAAAATCAAGGAAGCAACCAAATCAAATGGCCATAAATCTTAGCAGAGTGCTCACCAAGTCTCAGCCTTCTGAGTACTGTGATTGCGTTAGTATTTTGATGGTCTTTACTTCTTTTTCATATCATTCTATCTTTATCCAACACCACCTTATGCCCTCCCTTATCATTATTGTTCACCCCTTCAACTTGTTTTATCCTATTCTAATTTATCTCTGTTGTCCTAGCAATAATCACCAGTCTTACTCTGCCAACTTGCTCCCCATTCATACCCTCCACTACTAATATTCTAATAAACACAATAATATCCACATCCTTTCACCCTCAAGAAGATACTGGTATAGGGTTGAGGCCTCATAGACTTTCCTCTGCCCACTTTATCGTATCCATTGTTGTTTTTTGTTCAGCTCATGTTCACATAGTCATGTTGGTGAGAATTTATGGATGTGGTGGCTGATATTCTTAGGAGACACAATCTCACAGCTCAAAAAGATAAAATATTTCAGAAAAATTATTGGCGTTGATGTTCAAGAGGCAACTGTATTTAATTGACTATGACTACGTTTTCATAGTGGACCAAACTACTGATGATATTTGCTTCAATAAGTGATCAAGCTAGATGCCCTGAACTTGTGACCTGCAAATTAGTTAGCAAAATAGATTCCTAGTCTGGGGGAGAGAAATGTTAATTCATCTCTAGTATAATTTAGTATCATTGGAACATTACAAATTTAGATGCTAGTCAAACAAACAAACAAACCAAAATCTAGTCACTGACTTAATCGTAAATTCAAATCTCCATGCAGAAACACACACACACACACACACACACACACACACACACACACACACACACACACAAATATGAAAAACAAGGCAACAAGGTAGCATGATTCCTCATAAATTACCCTTTCCATAATAATGGCCTCAAATGAGAATGAGTTAGAGAAAATCCAGGTAAACAATTCAAAAGAATTTTCATAAGAGTGTGGCACAAGAACTAGGTAAAAGATCACTATGTAGACTGCTTTTCTTGCAGTCGTGAGGACCTGACTTTGAATGCCCAGAAACTAAGTGAAGTTAGTAACTATAGCATCTACTGGTAATCCCAATGGCTTCTACAGGCATGTGGGAAGTAGAAGAATAAACCCTGAGAGCTCCTAGGCCAGCTAGCTCAGCAGACACTGTTGTAAATAGCAAGAACCTGGTCTGAAACACTATGGAAGGACTGACATCAGAAGCTGTCCTCTGATGCTTTGAAACCACATCCTGCTTAGAATTGATCACATGATGTGATATTTAATTTCCCCTTAGATAAATGTGAAAGCAACAGTGTTTCTTAATAAAATGTCACCTAAAGCACAGAACACAAACATGCATATTTTCTCACACAGGGCAACATTCATACATGGCTTATTAATACCTCAACAGATCAAAAAGTGTAGGGAACTCTGAGTATATAAAGCTCTAAGTGAAAATATATTGTTTGATATGGGCACAGCCATGTCAAGGATTCCAAAGCCTCAGACCCATGGGAAAATGACAATGTCTTCCCTCTTGGTCCAAGTGCAAATGTTGACGGCGTGTGCAGAAAATGTCCTCCATAACCACCACCTCCTGCCCAGCCCCCGGGATACTTACAGGCCTGAAGATGACTCTCCGACAAAAATAATAAACAAATAAATATATAAATGAATAAATGAATGAATGATAAATAAATAAATGCTCCTACTGAGATTAGCTAAACCTGTCTCCTTGTTCAGCTATATATAATAATCCAATCATCTTTCTTACCTCCTTGTAACAACCCTGCCTCCTAGTTAAACTAGATACAATAAATGTGCTGAGCTTCCAGAGAGCTGAGGCTTCTCTATCAGAGATGGAGTCCACCCTCTCCCAGCTTTTTTGTCAATGTGCATGCTTGTCTTTTCTTCATTCCCTCATTGGCCCAGTCAGGTCAAGTCCCCAAGACCATGCAAGGATTATGCAGCAGGACCAGGAATGAGGTGTGGGCACAGTCCTTAATGGCCCAAACACAGTTTTTAACTCTGATGTTTATGTCAACCTAGCCTCTTAAGTACTTAGAACCATTCTGAGTAGTGCCCCAGGCTAGGGACAACATATTCAAACAATTTCACATTCAAGTCATACCAATGTTACTGCGAGACTGTCGACAATAACACAGCTCAATTTCATTTGTATCATCTGCTATAAGATCAGGGTCCTGAGTCATTACTGCTCAGTAGATGGCCATTAAGCTGCTGCTTGAACATGGAAGGAGTGCCAGACTGTGTTAAGGCCTCTGTGCACTCATGGCTGCAGTTGCCTGTAACTCTGTTGGAGGATCAGAAGACACAAGGCATAGAAGTCAGCAGTGAGGTGTCTCTCCGATTAGGATGTTCTGAGCAAAGAACACTAGAACTCTGTCACAGGCCAAGTCTTGGCAATCAATATCAGCAATCTGTTTCCTAACAACACGTTCCCTGAAAGAGAATTCTATCATTTTCTGCTATGGACTTTCTTCTTTCTCATTCCAAAAGACTTTGATAATGTTTCAAAGACGTAAGAAAATCTGGAATGTGTAGCCAGTTACTTGAATTCCAAGTGAAATCCTAAGGTATCTTCTACCCTTACAGAGTATCAAAATGTTACTAAACAACTGTTCTATTTCAACTAAACTACAGGTTTATTATGATGGGCATTTTTCCTGTAACACTGCAAAATCAATCTGCTCAAACCCACACCTATTCATGAAGCTACCACTAGATTACTCCATAAGCAAGAAAACATGGCCATGGGGAAATTGTAAGGCTATTGCTTGAGGTGTCACAGTTTGATTGATCAAGAAATCTCATGCTTTTTTCCAGTATAATATAAATTAAAATATGCACAGATTACACTGAGCATTCAAGGTAACATTTATGCTGAATACAAATAGAGTGAGTATTTCCCTACAGTAGCGTAACACGTGGTTCTCAGACGTCCATAAAATGACATCATAGAAAGAATAATCATGTGCATAGAGACAGATTCATCAGGTCTCTAAGAATATTAATTTTTAAAAGAGGCTGCTTTATAGAAAATTAGCAAATGAATTCATAACAAAATAAGGAGTCTTTGCAACTATATAAATTTGCTAACTTTGCCTTTCGGACCCAAAGATTAGTATACTTATAGAAACACACAGGACTATTTACAGATATTGAAACCATCTCTGAATGAGTGATGAAAGTCCCAGCCGATGGTGCTAACAATGGGATACATAATCAAGGAAATAGATTTCAGGATATATTTTAAAATGGAACCAGGCATAGGGAAAAATAGAAGATGAATAGATAATACATGATATTCACCAAAGTTCTTTATGCCTGTAGATAGGGGTAAACAAGGAGATATGGAAATTTCTTGGCTTTGGTTAAAATGATTATAGCTAAGTACAATGCATAGATTATAACATTGGTAGTCATGTAACATTTTGGCTTTACCTGTTATGTTTTGGAATAAACTCAGCTTTGAAGGAGGTCCAGTTACACAGTGCTTCTGGGAATAAAGATATCCAAGAGAGTATAGGAATGAAGTTTGACATAAGCTTGCAGTTCATGGGGCTATTTGCAGTGCAAGCAAAAGAAGATTAACATTTATTAGGGATCTTATGAAATATTGAACAATATTATCTACAAATAATAACAAAACATTTTCATGTAAATTTTCCATGTCGAAAGTCTTAGATACCAGCTGAAATTTTACTTCATGATAGTGTAACATAAACAAGTTTCAAATGCAAGGTTATTACCCCTTAATAGTTAGAGAATATTACATTTTTCACTCACCAGAGGAAGCATCCACAAGTGACATCTTTCACAGGTGGACAGTGTTGAGTGGCAGAGGATAGAATGAAAGAGATGCCACACACTGCAGAAAACCAGGACTCCTGGGGAGAGACTCTGTCAATTACCTTCCGTCCCAACATGGAATCAAATCAGACAAGCTAGGCCAAAACTTATTCTTGTGCCACAAGACACTGGAGGACAAACCACCGGACAGTTAATCAGTGATATCTTCAGAGAACATTGTTTAGAGACAAGACCAGGGTTGGAGGTAGTTGTCTCAACTGAGATGAAGTCAGGCTGGGCATGTTAGCACTGCCTGTAATTACATTTGTGAAGCTGATGAAGTAGGATCCCATAGCTGAGGCCAGCCAGTCTTTATGGTGAGACTCTGTCTCAAACCACTGATGTAGACTTGTCTGGTCCAGCTCTTCCTAAATGAAATAAAAGTGAAGAGTTTGTAGAGAAATGGCTCTCATGAAAGGCTGCTGGCACTAACTGATATGCTCTAACCTTGACTCCTGTAAGGATCTATCTCCATTCAAGACTGAAGCACTGGAACAGAAAGTGGGGACTTGTAACAGGCTTGGCAGGGATGAAGATATTCCAGAGACACTTGTGTCCCTTGCACTGGATATGAGACTATCAAGACAGTGGACATCAACAAACTGAATTCCCCCAAGAATCTTTTGCTGGGAGAAGAGAATGCCTAAAACCTGGGCCATCCAGAAGAAAGACTTTTTTCTTGGACAGAGATGTACAACTTGGTAGTCCACTCTACAGGAGAGTGTGATGGGTCAGTGGAGAGACCCACACCTTGACTACAGACAGCTGTAATACAAGAGCTCTGGTCCTTCACTTAAACCCTAACTTTAGAATCCAAAACCCAGCTGATGGACTTGGTGAGAAGGGTTGCTGGATCTTTGTACTTCTTCGCTGTCCCCTGATCTCCACACATGTGCCATAACATGTGCTCTCTCTCTCTCTCTCTCTCTCTCTCTCTCTCTCTCTCTCTCTCTCTCACACACACACACACACACACAGATACACACACACATGCACACATGTATACATACATACACACACAAAATATCAATCAACCAATCAAACAATAAACAAATAAAAAGTAAAAAATCTAAACATCATAATAATAATACTTATTACTATTGCATGGGAAATAACACATTTTATTTAATTTCATAGTCACTATATGTTATTCATTATTGTATATATTCTTCCTTTGTACTTTCACTATGGGAAAAAATTAAAAATTAAAAAAATATTTTTGACAATTGGTGTTTTTGTAACAAAACACCAAAAGTAGTATACAATGTAAAAAACAAAGCAAAACAAAACAGGCACTCAGATCTCTCACCATTCTGAAGATATTAGGCCATATTCAGTTTTACAAATTTTCATTCATTTTTCTTACCTGATTCTGAGCCCTAATTTTAGATTTTTTAAATTTTATTTTATGTGAATGACTGTTTTGCCTGCAAGTATTTATGTATCCTGCACACATCTGGTGCCCTTGTAGGTCAAAAGAAGGTGTTGGATTCCCAGGTATTGGAGTTGTGGATGGTTGTGAGCCACACCATGTGGATGCTGGAAAGTTGAAACTGGGTTCTCTGCAAGAGCAACAAATACCGAGACACCTCTCCAGCCAACCCCATCCCACATTTTAAAGTAGAAATTAATGTGGCAGTGTCATGGACTTAAGTACTCAGTAACAGCTTGGGCTTCTAGCAATCAAGGAGGAATGGGCATAGTTAACTGAATCTTTCCTGGTGACTCCCTGCCACTTTGGTGTTTGTTTCCTGTGAACTCATTTTGATGAATTCGTGAAGCAATGGATTGTTCTTGGGAGCCTGGTACTATCAGTGGAGACTCTTCAATGATTCCAATTTTATGATTTGGAATTTTTTCTGGTACTCCCTTAGTCTTGACCTTGATTTGTTTTGGTTTGTGCCCCTGCTTCCATTTTTGTTTTGAGAGAATCTAGAGATATTTTTAACACCTGTGAAAGAAATCTCAGTTGAATAACTTCTGAGTGATTGATTTTGACAGGGAAGTTAAGATCTTTTTTGGCAAAGTCCCCACTCACCTTGTTTCTACAAATCTTGGTTTGGTATTTGTGTGTTTCGATTTTGGTGCAATCTTCTTTTCTGGGTCTCAGCAGGACTCACCTTGGGTCTCTCTGCAGTATCTGCTTCCCACACAGAAGCCAGGATGGGACCCCAGTCCATGCTATTGAGTGGACATATTGCTGTGTGGGGACAACCACATGAGGGCTGCAGCTAAAGACTTCCTGTTTCCTGGAGAAGCCTATAGTCACAAGATTGGCAGCTTATGTCTACCCTCGCTACAGTTCTTCTCCACTTTGCAAGGCATTTTTAAAAACTTGAAACAAAAAAGCAAAGATGGACAATCTGCCCTTGGGATACCTCCGGATGGGCAGTTGTGGTGATGGCTGAGCTGAATGACAGCACCTTTGCCCATCTCTCAGGAGCTCCCCTTCCCATGGCAGCTCATTAACTTCTTTCTCTTTTGCACTCACCTACAGTCTGAGGGTTTCAGTCATTAGAGATGTGTGTCACAAACCTGGAGTTGCCTTACTATTTGGGGAGCTGTGATGGCTCTTGATTTTGGACCATTTTTGCACCAACTCCAAGGCCACCGGGGGGGGGGGGGCGCTCAAGAGCACCCAAGTCTTCCTATGAGACTAAGGAATTCAACTGTTTAAGGATTCAGTAGCCATTATACACTGTCATTGTAGAATAAAAATTTATAAGGCTAAAATATAAAGGCTAATTGATATTTATTTCTTTTCTAATTTGTCATTTAAAAATTTTAGAATAAATAATTTTTAGTTAAAAATTTATATTTACATTATTTTTAAATTTAATTTTACATATCAGCCACGAATTCCCCTGTCCTCCCCCTCCCGACACCCCCCACCCCCCCACCCCCCCACCCCCCGCCTTCGGCCCCAACCCCCCCCCCCCCAGTCCCATCTTCTCAAGGGCAAAGACTCCCCTGGGGACTGAGTTCAACCTGGTAGATTCCGTTCAGGCAGGTCCAGTGCCCTCCTCCCAGGCTGAGCTAAGTGTCCCTGCATAAGCCCCAGGTTCCAAACAAACAGCTCATACACTAAGGACAGGTCCCGGTCCCACTGCCTGGGTGCCTCCCAAACAGTTCAAGCTAATCAACTGTCTCACTTATCCAGAGGGCCTGATCCAGTTGGGGGCTCCTCAGCTATTGGTTCATAGTTCATGTGTTTCCATTTGTTTGGCTATTTGTTCCTCTGCTTTTTCCAATCTTGGTCTCAACAATTCTTGCTCATACAATCCCTCCTGTTTCTCGCCAATTGGACTCCTGGAGCTCCACCTGGGGCCTGGCCATGGATCTCTGCATCCGGTTCCCTCAGTCATTGGATGAGATTTCTAGCACGACAATTAGGGTGTTTGGCCATCCTATCACCAGAGTAGGTCAGTTCGGACTTTCTCTCACCCATTGCCAGTAGTCTATTGTGGAGGTATCTTGTGGATTTCTGTGGACCTCTCTAGCACTTTGCTTCTTCCTATTCTCATGTGGTCTTCATTTATCATGGTCTCTTATTTCTTGTTCTCTCTCTCTGTTCTTGGTCCAGCTGGGATCTCCCGCTCCCCTAAGCTCTCTTTCTCTCGACCCTTGCCCTTCATTACCCCCATTCATGTCCAGGTTGTTCATGTAGATCTCATCCATTTCTCTGTCATTGGGCAATCCCTGTGTCTTTCTTGGGGTCCTGTTTTCTAAGTAGCCTCCCTGGAGTTGTGAGTAGCAGAGAATTCTCAACAGAGGAAACTCAAATGGCTGAAAGACACTTAAGGAATTGCTCAACATCCCTAATTATCAGGGAAATGCAAATCAAAATGACTCTGAGATGCCACCTTATGCCTGTCAGAATGGCTAAGATCAAAAACACTGAAGACAGCTTATGCTGGAGAGGATGTGGAGCTAGGGGAATTCTCCTCCACTGCTGGTGGGAATGCAAGCTTGTACAACCACTTTGGAAATCAATATGGTGCTATCTCAGAAAACTGGGAATCAATCTTCCCCAAGATCCAGCTATACCACTCTTGGGCATATACCCAAGAAATGCTCAATCATAGCACAAGGGCACTTGCTCAGCTATGTTCATATCAGCATTGTTTGTAATAGCCAGAATCTGGAAACAACCTAGATGCCCTTCAACTGAAGAATGGATAAAGAAAATGTGGTACATATACACAATGGAATACTACTCAGCAGTGAAAAACAACAACATATTTACATTTTTATAAAAGGATATAACATGTTTTGATAATGTTCATCTTCCTTTGATCCTCCTTTATCTCCCTGGTCCTTTTGTATTACACTCTTCTCCATCACCAATTTTACTAACATGTGCTTTTCCTTTTTCTAAATTAGACAAAAACCATATGAAAGTTTGTCTCTCTTAATATTGATCATTCATTGAACATGATGATCTTCAGTTCCATCCATGTTATTGTTAATGATGTAAGTTTATTCTTTGTGACTGAATGAGATGGCATTTATTTATGTGTATGTACATACAAACACATATGCACACATGCACAATCAAGACATTTTGTTGATTAATTTGGTACTGAGGCTGATTCTATTTCATGACAGTTCTGAATAGTGGCATGACAAATATGGGTATTCAGATTTCTCCATTTTATTTAATCCTTTCCAATATATCCTTAGAAGTGAAAATGACTATGTAATCTGATAGTTCTGATTTTATTTTTAGAGGGACTTCCATACTCATTTCAATAGTGGTTGGGTTAATTTGTATTTCCATAAACAGTGTATAATACATTAATAATAATGTATTATTTTTATTTGTTTTCTTTTTATTCTTAATGATAGCCGTTCTAAAGGGATAAGATGGAATCTTGATTGAAGTTCTGATTTTCATTTATCTCATAGTGAAGGACATGAATAGTTTCCATGTAAGCAATGATCATTTATTTGTTCATTTAAAAATTACATGTTCAGTACATTTCTTACATATTGACTGAGTTGTTACCTTCTTTTGTGCTTAATTTTGAAATCTTGATATGTATTGGATATTAATCCCTTGTCACATGAATAGCTGTCAGAGTTTTCTTACTACTCTATAGATTGTCTTTTGATTATAAAAGTTGTTCTATTTTCTATGAAGAATTTAAGAAAATCTTATGAAATTCCACATGTAAGTTCCTGCTATTATTTCATAATTTATTGCATCTTATTCAGAAAACCATACTCTACACGTATCTTGTACATATTCAGTTCCTGGCAACTACATGGTGGCTCACAACCATCCATGACTCCTGTTTCAAGGGATTCACGTCTCTTCTGACCTCTGTGGGCTCCTGGTCTCTGGTGGTACATACACATATACTCAGGCACACAGAGAGACATAGAATTAAATAAATACTATTTTGAAATAAACAAAAAAATCCTCTTCTTAGTGATGTAAAAGCATCCATGAAACAGAAAGCTTTCATAAGATGAAATAAGCATGAAATAAGTGCTCTTATTTTCAGGACAAATGCACATAATTTAGCAAAGTGATTTAATGATACACAAATTAAAGCTGATTAAAGAGAAAATCAGGAATCTTTCACATTGTGAAAATCAACAGATCCTCAAAAGAAGTAGAAAAATACACAGAGAGCTAAATAAACTTCAACTTGATAGATCTTCATTGATGATTGCAACAATTTCATTGAAAACTTTGTTGGGAGCATCTAAACCTATCACAAAATCCATGTGATTATACTCAGGAATCTTCTTATGATAAATGACATTGGAGATATCAGCTACTAATTGTCTAACGTCTATTGGATCAGCCAGCAAATCTTCTCCACCACTCCACATGGCAGTTGGAACCTTCATGTCCCTTATCTTATATTGTGGGGGTGTAGGCTAAAGGAAGTAAAGAATAGTAATGTTCAAATTAATGACATATCACTTTGTAGATAGTAACTTGATTCTTTTTTATTAAATGAGAGTGGTAATTATTAATTTATGACTATAGAGCAAGTTGTGAAATCTCAGCCTTGTCAGATAGGAATAAGCCAATGATGAACCCTTAAATCATAAAAAACTGAATGATTTTCAAAACAGAAGTTTTCTGAATCTTAGGTTCTTTACATGTAAAATTATGGTATCACAAATGACTAATATTTCAAAAAAAACTTGTGAAGTTCAAATGACAAGATATTTGGAAATAGTCATTGTATAATATTTCATTAATATTATATAAAGAAGTGTTTCCTAATTTTGAAGCCATTCTATTGTCTATCTCTACCAAGGTCCTGGGAAGTGTAAACCTACTCCATTTATCTAATTCTTTTATACACTTTCCAAAGGGAGGAGTGATTACACGGAGTAAAAGGAATCTCACCTGACCATAGTGCAGCATATTCAGAAACAGACTTCCCCAGTCATAAGCTTGGAATATGCCTGTTCTCATTCCCTGAATGATAAAACAGACCATTACAAAGCCTTTCCAAAGAAAAAGAACTGGGGATGGTGGAGCTTTATTAATTCCTTTTTCTGTATGACCATTGATTCAGATTCAATGGGGCCATATAAATGTTCAATAGAACTCTATAGCCACACCATGTGATCCTGGATTAATGGAGACTAAAGCATATATGCAGATATTTCATATCAAACAAATACAGAAAAAAAGATTGAGAAAAACTTGTGAATAAAGTGTATTTAATATATGTTTTAATAATACCTGAGTTGTTTTAGCTCATTGTTATATGTAGTATAACCCTGAAAAAAATCTAGTTATTATAATTTGAAAAGGGAAGACTATTTTTGAGTTATTTTTTAAAAGTAAATTAATTATAATATGAAATTTCATTAAATTTACTTTTAGTGAGATAAAGTATAATTCAACTGGTAAATAATTATTAATAAGGAACTATTTAGGGATGGGGAGATATCTCAATCAGTAAAATACTTGTCTTGCAAACACCAGGGTCTAAATTTAGCCCTCAATCCTGAGTTTGTAAAGTAGGGCATAATGGTGTGCATTTGAACACTGGGTTCCTTTGGCCAAACATACTGGGTTACTAGGCAAGTTCTGTACAAATGAGAGACAGTGTTGTAATACATCTTTCTCTGTACCACCAGCCACCTCCTACATAATAACACAGAGACTTCTTATTATCTTATTATCAAGCTCAGTTTCTTACTAGCTTTTATAACTTAAACTAACCCATTTCTATTAATCAACATTCTGCAATATGGCTCATGGCTTTTACCTCTCCTCCTGCATGTCCTACTTTCTCTGCGTCCAGCTGGTGAATTCCTCTTTCTTCTTTCCAGAGCTCTCTGTCCAGAAGTTCTGCCTATATCTCCTGCCTAGTTATTGGTCATTTAGCTTTTTATTAAACCAATCACAGTGACATATCTTTATACAGTGTAATCAAATGTCTTGTAACACAGTGTCTCAGATAAAAGGTGATTCAATGTCTAAAAACAAAACACAAGGTTTTCCTCTAGCTACAAATGCAGGTATACCCATGTGAAAAGGACTTGCATACTCACATGTACCAGCAGACACACGGCTATAAACACACATATATGTGTGAACACATAACTCTATGAAAATAACCAAATGTCTAAAATTATTTGAACCCAAATTAAAACACATGTAATATTAATTTCCTGACTATATAAAAACTTTTGTTTTCATAATATTTAGTTTACATCAATAAATACTTTAAAATGATATTTGCATTCAAAATTGGTATAAAATTAAAATACTCATCATTTATGTATAATTTAATTTGTATAAAATATTTCCAATGACTCTCAACACTTTTGCCAAAAAATATCACAGATTTGTGTTGATAAACAAATTGTTTTGGATTTGTAAAAAATATATAATAATAAAGAATAAGGTTTTCATAGCAGTCCAATATTCAAACATGAACACATAGATTTTCTTCACAAAGTTCAAATTCTGAGATACAGAGAGATGATAAACAGATTTCCTCAGTCAAATGTTAGTGAATGAGTCAGCTATCAGAATGTGACATGTTACTCTAAAAATTGTATGTCAGTGGAACCAAAAAATTCATTCCAGTGAGTATAAGCAAACCCCCAAAATACCTCTTCCTCATAAAATTAAAATTAAAATATTTCAAAATGAAAAAAATTAATTAGTGGGCATGCATTATAGGGATCTGTTTGAATGTCTTTGTTGCCTAACAGAAGACATTTTATTACTAACTGGGAGGAAAACTTTTCAGTTTGATGTCTGTTCCTGTGGGCACCTGACGTTCTTATCTCCCACCAGCCCCTGAAGCCTGACAAAATTGGTGTTCATTTTACATGAAATATATTTGTACTGAATTTCTAATTTTTATAGAAATGTTACAACTTGAAATATTAAAATTTTATTATTATTTGAAAACAAATGCAATATATTGATTACTAAAACAGAAAGAATTAACAAGTGTTATCAGAGGAAACTTTAAACAGGAAAAGGAAGAAAGCATGGACAAATTTTACCTGAATGTAATGAAGCAGGGTTTGAACTGAAGTTCCTGCAGGAGCGTGTCCCGCATACACATCAATACGACTCTGGGAGACAGGAAGACAGAATTAGTGTCTTTCTAAGAACATGAAAATTTAAAATAGTGTTCTAAAACTGTGCTACTTCTATGAATCAAATCTTGCCTGAATTAACTTAAAATGCAAACATTTTCATGTTTCATGTGATAGTATTTCTCTGGAAAGAAGTCTTAAATTTAATGATGAATTATTATTAATACAAGTTTTATTTAAAAAGAGGAAGTTTGAATAAAAATATTATTTGTGCATGATATTCAGTTTTGTTCATAAATGAGATAGATAGAACTTTTGACATAGTCCTATTTGTAACTTTATAAATCATATGTAAATTGTGTCACACTTTATCACATTAACTACATATTATATAGCTTAAAATATTCTACTCTTAAGGGTGTGGGTTTGGGTGGCTGTGGACTCACTGTTGGACCTGGGAGGAGTTGAGAAAAAGGAAATCATAATCAGAATATATTATAATAAAATCTATTTTCAATAAAAAGGGAAAAAATTAAAATATATTCTATACTATGTAAATAAATAGTTCTCAGTTTTAATGTTCACCTATCAAGAAGATGACAGCAGTAAAAAAAAAATAGAAGATGGCAGTCACACAAAATATTGATTGAAAAGCAAAATTCATGCATACCTCATTTAAATTTTGGGGATTATATCCAAGTAGCAAAGTAAGTAAATTATTACAAACTGTTGCAATTTTCTCACGCTGACAGAAAAATTGTGCATAATACTTAGCATCTCCACTGAAAAATATGCCTTTTTCACCGAAGATGATCTGCAAATGACATGTGCAAACATCAGCTATCACATGGAGAGTGAATTTTATTCAATAAAAAATGAGGATAGAAGGAATGTATGCTAATCACAAAGCAGCATTTTAAGATGCTGATAAACATTTAGATGATTTAGTTCACTACAGCATAATTCTACACAAAGTTAAGAAAAGTTTCCACCAAAACCAGTAGGCACTTAAAACAATTTTGATCAATTTTGTCAGAACAAACCCTCTGAAGTACCAAATATCAAGGATTTCTCAGTCTGACCTGTTTGTTAAGGTTGAACCAGTCCAGTTTATAGGATTTGTCATTATTTGACACATTTGTAGCTTTCTAATAAGGAAAGTTCTATTACTCTCAGAGAATAATGAGACATCATTTAACATATTAGCACACATAAGATTAGAAAGTAGATGAGATGAATGAAAAGGTGTGTGATAGGACATTTGAAGAAAAGATGGCTGAAAATTTTTCAAATTTGATATCAACCATCAACACTCCTGTGTACAAAAAAGTGAGCAAGCTGTAAGTATAGTCTTTTCAGACTCACCAAGATACATTACTACATTACATTAAAAGCCATACCAAGACATGCTGCAGCCAAAGCTACAGCAAGACACATTACTGTAGACTCAACACCAAAACATGCTACAACCAATCCCACACCAAGACACAGTACAGTAGAACTCATACCAAGACATGCTACACTTAAACCCACACTATACCAAGACATGCTACAGTCAAACCCACACTACACCAAGACATGCTAAGACACCCTACAATCAAACCCACACTATACTTAGACATCCTACAGTCACACTAAGACGCCCTACCATCAAACCCACACTATACTTAGACATCCTACAGTCAAACACACACTACACCAAGAATGCTGTGATCAAGTTGTCCAAAGCAAAGAATCCCAGTTAAATGAAGGAACTATTCACACACAAAGAATGTTCAATGTGATTAAGAGGCGACTTGTCATCAGAAACCACAGAGGTCCACAGACAGTGAAAGGATATATTAAACTTTCTAAATTAAAACATGGTTCACCAGGACTTCCATAAGCAGTAAAGTCACACTTAGGAAACAAAGCGGTAACAAAATTCCCAAGATATGCAATAAATAACAGAATTTTTTACTAGCATACATGGCCTACAATAAATACTAAATACTTCCAGATAAGTGAACGGCTATAAAGACAATAAATTGAAAAGTGAAGAATACTTGCCATAGAAGCCAGAGGTGAGGCATGACCTTGGAGCTGGAGTTGCAGGCAGCTGTGAGCTACCTCATGTGGGTTCTGGGAATCAAGCAAGCATCCTCTGGAAGATGGTTATCCTCTTAACCAAAGAGCCCTCTCTCCAGTTCCTATATTCTTATGTGAATAGAACTAAGTAAGTACTATGTGTTGCTGTCCCTGAAGAGGAGGCTGAAAAGTTAGACCTACAAAATACACTTTAAGAAATAATTACAGAAAAGCTTTTAGAGGCCATTTTACTTGTAGCCTCAGATGGTGTTACTGTCACATGCAGCCCAGATGGACCAAGTGCTGGCTCTGCAGGGGCCTCCATCCCCAGGTAAGTAACTCTTGAAGCCTTATGTAACTAAACTGTCTTCCCAAAGGAACACTAAGGTACATGGACTCAAGCCTAATAAACATGAACCAGTCACACCAAGGCACATAATAATCAGATTGCTAAACATAAATGAGAAAATATAAGTGACTATAAAAAACAGACATCGAGACATAGGAAATGCATGACAGTGGGGGCTGAATTCTCCTGAGAAACAACAGCACAGGAAAAAGAAAAAGAAATGGAGCAATTTCTTTAATCCACCAGTATTTTAAACCCGCTTAATCCTGATTTCTATCAGTAATAAGAATACTGTCGACATACACAGATAGAAAAAGATTATTTGGATATAAGTGAGCCAAGGTAATTCGTTGCAATGCAATGAAGGTCAAATGCATTTCTCTTATCTGTAGGAAAATGGACATGGGTGGAAAGCAAAATCACTACAGTAAAATAAAAAGCAATATACAAAAATTCATAGATTTTTTCATAGTTTAATGTACCTTAAAATCTAAAGTTTATTTAAAGGAAAGTAATGAACTTGGAAATATATGTTAATGTAAAAGACACAGTAACACAAGTTCTAATGGAGAAATGCGAGTTTACTAATTTAAGACAGATTTTAAATAATACAATTATATAGTAATTATTATTTGCACAGAAAACATGATATAGGTTGGATTTTGCTGCCAAATTTTAATAGCTTCCTAAAACAAAACAAAATTAAATAGTACTTGGTCACAACAAGCCATAAAGCAGATAAAATGAAATTATAATATGCACTACAAAGATAGAAGAAATTAGAACACAAAACAGATTGTTCAAATATAAATAGTAATTTTAAAAATGCAATTAATGGTAATTTAAATGCAAATATTCTAAATGCAATAATCAAACATGGTTAAATAGGTTTATATTTAAGAAAGGTCTAATCGTGCTTTCTAAAATAAAACTAATTTTTACGTTTAGCCCACTAGGTTAATTATGATGAAGGAAAAGTTGCAATTCAAAGAGATTAGAGCTGCGTTAAATGTTTTATGCAATGGAGACACATAGCAGAGTCTTCAGAGGTTAATTGGATTATATTGTAACAGGATCACTTCATTAAGAGCATATAAAGGCGCAAAGCTACACAGAGAAACCCTGTCTCGAAAAAAAAAAAATCCCCAAAGTTTCAAATACTAAGTGTTTATTCACACAAAAAAGTTTAACAGTTCATGAAGCAAAATTTGATAATTGCCAGGAGAGAACTTAAAGATCCAGTGACATGCCACACATTCAATTCTCCTCTCTCAGTAATCAATAGAAGATAGAAGTTGCTATAGATGAAGACCAGATGATAGCTATTGTGAGCAACATAACACAGATCTCTAAAGCAAACCAGGGTCAGCAGAATGCACTGTCAATGCATGTCATTTTACATGCATAAAGAGTGTTTACACAGGTGGGCATTCAGAGCTATAGAACAATTCTCAGTGAATGTAAAAGGATCTAGACATGAAAATCATATTTTTGAACAAAATGAAATTGAAGTAGAAATCAACACCAGACATACATCAAAATCTCCAGGCACTTGAATCACCAACAGACCAAGTAAGACATCAAGCAGAAGACAAAGTGATTTAAACTCAAATTATACTTGAAAGTGTAACATCAAAACTGCACGATGAACTTAAGGGTGGAAAGAAGTGTACAGACTGCTCTTGCAAAGGACTTGAGTTAGACTACCAGCACCCACATCAGGCTGCTTACATATGGCTTATCTCTCCAGCTTCAGAGGCTCTGACGCCCTCCTCTGACCTCCACAGGTACTACAATATCTGCAGATAACCATAGATAACTCCAGTTCAAGGGTCTCTGACATATTTTTCTGACCTCTCCAGAAAGCAGGCACACATGTGCTGTATACACACCCCCACACACACCCACACCCACACCCACCCACACACACACACACACACACACACAATGAAAAATAAAAATAAAATCCAAAACAAAACAAAGCTAAACTCCCTACACCCAAGCTACCCTTGAACACACAACAATTTCAGGCCATACCCTCTTGAGAACTAAAATGGCAGAGGTAAGCCATAGCTTATGATCATGCTTTGTATCTCTTATAGGATCTTAGGGGAATAATTTGATAGCAATAATGTCATTATGACAAATGAAATAGGCCCATTGTTTGAAAACAAATTTCGTAATTTCATGCAGCAGCAGATAAAACATCTAAATATCCACATCTAGTTAAGTTGAATTTGTAATTTACATTTTCCAAAAATGACAAGACCAGATAATTTACACTGAAATTTATCAAATATGAAAGCATTGGCTATATGATTTCTTCCCTAAAAATGAATTTAAGAGAAATGTTCACAGCTGTTTTAGGAGGCCATCTTTACCCTGACTCATATTTCAGGAAAATCAACAGCAACTGGTAGGTCTCAGAAATCTAGATGTCATACATTTCATAACATTTTGGCAGGAGTGGGCAGCAAAATATGAAAATGGGAAACATGTTAAAGGAAAATACTTGAGGCATCACTAAAAAAAACCAAAAACCAAAAAACAACACTTTAAAATGAATGCAGGGACTGGAGAGATGCTCCAGCAGGCAGTTAAGAGCACTTTCTGTTCTTGAAGAAGATATGGTTCAGTTCTCAGTTCCCATGTTGTGACAGATAAACATCAGTAACTCCAGTTCAAGGGTCTCTGATGTATTTTTCTGACTGCCCCCTCAAGCACCAGACACACATGTCCTGTACATATACACACACAGGCAAAACACTCATACACATAAAATAAAATAAAAAAATTGAAAAAAATTAAAAAGAAATACAGGTGGCATATTTGCACAAAATTAAGTATGACAATAAAAATATCAGGAGATAGGAAAAGTAAATGGATAAAATGAAGAAAAGAAAACCCTATTAACTGTAATATGAGAAGACAGAGCCCTGTAAGACCCCGCTGGAGTTCTGGGGGAGTCGCACTGTGGCCATGAGTGAAACAGCAGTGAAATCAGCACTCCCTTGTTTTGAAAACTCTAAGTGTGTTGCTGTTTCTGGCACCATGCTAGTAGTATTACAAACCTTGGTCGTAGTTCTTTCCAAGAGTGCAATTGAGCGGATGACCCCTTTTGAATATTTAAGAGTTGTAATTGGACCCAGTGAAAAATTGATTTTGATCTTCCGAGCCAGTTGTGTATTTGTTGAAAATGCCCCAAAGGCTGAAAAGAATAAGACAGAAATTAATTTACTAGTGTTCTATCTGTTTATTTTATTTTTATGTGTTTGGATGTTTCACCTGCGTGTAGGTCTGTGTACCAGGTATGTGCTTGGTGCCTGAGGAGGCCAGAATATAATGGAAAATTGCCTGTCATGGGAGTTACAAACAGTTGTGTGATGTATTGTGGGTACTGAGAATTGAACTTAGATCCTCTGGATGAGTGAGTGGTTGTGTTCTTAACCACTGAGCCATCACTGTAATACCTTGATTTAAACTCCTTATGTCATTTGGCTAGTTCACCACTGTGATTAAGTGTGTGTTCTTTCTCATGTATTTCAAGGCTATCTCTGGTAATCCCCCTCTAAAACACCACTGAATTTCTTTCTTTTACTTGCATCAATTTCTTTGAATGAATGGTTTGAGGTGCTGAGCTTGACATTGGGTGACTCCTAGTACATCTTGTTTTGTTTTGTTTTGTTTTCGAAACAGGGTTTCTCTGTGTAGCTTTGGAGCCTGTTCCTGGAACTCACTCTGTAGACCAGGCTGGCCTCGAACTCAGAGACCCGCCTGCCTCTGTCTCCTGAGTGCTGGACTTAAAGGCATGCGCCGCCACCACCCAGCTCCTACTGAATTTTTAATAAACAACAATTAGATAAATGAACCTTTCCTGAACTTACTAATAAAGCTCTGTTCCTGTCCTAGTTTGCTTTGTGTTTTTGTGATACAACATTAACTTGGAGAGAAAAGAGTTTATCATTTTTGGAGATTTGGGACCATTGTCAAGAAAAGCTAGGGAAGGTGTTCAAGGCAGGGATCTGGAAGCAGGAACTGAAGCAGATATCAGAGGGATGCTGCGTACTGGCTTACTTCCTTTGGCTTGGTCATACAGCCCAGGCTCAACTGCCAAGGAATGCCACTTCCTATAGTGGGATGAGCCCTTCTACATCAATTACCTATCAAGAAAAAGAACAACAGACATGTCTGAAGATCAGTCTCATCAGAGAAGTACCTTAATTAAATTCCCTCTTCTGGGATATGTCAAGGTTTGCATTAAGTTGATAAAAATGAACCAGCACACTTATACTCTTGGAATACTGTTTCCTAAGTGTTGTGTAGCCAGTGCACTTTTTTTTTAGCATTTCTTTTCTCTTCTGGTCACCCTGACAGTGGTTAGCATATATTAAGGGTCTTCACACAATCATCACACTTTTTACAATTGCTTGTGTTCTTTGAGTAATCTTTGTTCCAAAAGTATGCCTGTAAGTTTGGGTTAAGCTTAATATTTTTGGCCTACAGTCTTCTGTGAGAGTGAAGATGTCCCTTCCATGCCACCTGACAATCTCTGTGGTTTTCTGTGTGCTCCTTACTCCAATGTCCTGATATATATATATATATATATATGTGTGTGTGTGTGTATGTCCACATGTATATAATCATATTTAATGACTATTGATACAAAAGTCTCAAGATTTTAAAGAAATCAACCATATTTGGGGCTCCTAAATCTATCCTGATCTCTAGACATTCATTCTGTTGTGGCCACAGATTGGCAGCCCCACATCTCTCTGCTTTCCTACTTACTATCTACAAGTCTATCAAATAAAACTTCTGTGATTGCCATTCCATCTTTTGTGGTGTTTGTTTCATTAAGGATGCTTTTGAGCTCCAGCAACATTTGTGATTTGCACAGATATTTTTTGCTGGGCATAATTCCAAAGGGGAATGAGCTGATCAAATTGGTAGATACTTGAATAAAACTAAGCATCCTGCAATGAGTCTCCTAGGAAGATGGCCCCACAAGAAAAAATATGACCCTGAATGTATGAGGATTTATGTTGTTCTTGACATAGCCTGCCTCATTAATTTCTGAGCTTTGGAAAAATCAGATTTCTTTAGTGTACACTATATATTGTAAGTAACAGACAGGAAATTATCTTTCAAGTAGTAATGATACCACATGTTTAAACAAATGATATGCAATTTAATCAGCAATGTTTTCCTAGGTAGTCAGGTTTGGAAGCATTTATTATTTATAGGATTTTTAGTATAAAATTGACATGCCTCAGACCTGTCCAGAAAAAATATAAGGAGATTGAAGCTTTGTGGAAGCTCACTGGGTCCTCAGACTTTGCTCAAAGAGCCCAAATTTAAAAAAAAAATCCCAAACAGTGCCTACATATCATTTTCCTATTAAAATATCAGTATAAGGACATTGAAACAAATATGCATACTTAGTCTTAGAAACTCCAGTTGCAGAGAATCCCAAATATATGTGACACAAACAGATTATTTAAGTGTGTTACATGTTTGGAATGATGGTGTTTAAAAAGTAGATAAGCAAATATATTAACTGTGCCTGTTGTTAATTTGAAAAACTTAGCCAGATCCTGTGGCTCAAACCTGTAATGTCATCACTCATTAAGGCAGCTAAGGCAGGATTGTGAGGTTAAAGTTATACTGGGCTACACACCAAACTCCTCTACTAAACACCAACAAGAAGCTTGGATGTTTATTACCCAAAACCATTTAATAACAGGATCATTGGCTAGTCTAAGTATCTCTAAATACTGAGATAATGTCATTTTCAAAATATAAATATATTTTCAGAAGTTTTTTGTGAGCTTTTACGATAAAAATAACAAATGATCAGATCTCCGTCTCCCCACATACCAAGAAGGGTGCCCTGGGAATGGCCAACATAGTAAATTTGCTTCTGTCCTGTTTTGTTCACAATGAAGTCAATGGTGGCAGGAAGATCATATTTTATGAGTTCGTCATAACTGCATGACACAAAAAGAACGTATTATGAGTTAATTGTTTATTAATAATTAAAACTTACACTTTATATATTAAAACATGAACTAGAGAAGTTTCTCTAGAGAAACCCGAATAACGAGATTGCATTAATCAAAAACCTCCAATATTTTACTCACTGTTAGCTGTCTAGATGGTCCATTCATTCAATGCCCACAGAAACCTTGATAGGATCTTATGTTCGTGTACTTTGAAAGGAGTTGTCATAGACAGCTAAGTGACAGACTAAATTTCAAGGCATGTTTGCTCTAGACCTGACTTGTACTATATGTTTAATTCATGAGTTTTTGCATGTAAAATACATATATATGTAATATATAATCTACTTCCCTCTTAATTACTAGTCAAAATTACAAACAAAATTCTAAGCAAATTTTGTCCATCAATCTTTTTTTAAGTATTGTTCCATAAGAAGATATTTTCATGAAATGCCTTTATTAGAGCATAATAAATTTATGATGACATAAAAGGGTTTATCCCAGTTTTAAGGAAATATAAAGGTTTGTATTCTTTACCTAAAAGCCCAGAATTCTTCAGAATTTGAGTCTAGGTACACATGTTTCCTGGCATATATATTTCCTCTGCTGTTCCCCAGCCACACATCAAAACCAGCATCAGCCAGAAAGAAGCCCAGGCTGCTCTTGGGAGGATTGACAAGCCAAATAGAAGCAGATAGAGTCCACCCATGCTGCAAATACACTACTGGCTTTGAAACTAAAAGCCAAAGAGAGAAAATCTTTGTTATTTATCATTATCTTTATGCTCTATCAAAATAATGAGACTCATTGCTACATTTTATATGCAAGTATTATAATTTCAGCCAATTTACATCCTCCAGGATCATCTCTTTGACCCCTTATTCCCATTCTGGAAAGTGTTTAATAACATGAATTTGGGTCACCATTATATCCTGGTATCCACAAAAGAAGTGTTAGTGGGCCATTATGCTTACATTAAAGTCATAAACATATCTCTATACTCTTTAGTAAAATAATCATCACACCTGTTGGGTCCCATTTTTTGTTTTCATACCCCTTGAATAAATGTGAATTTTCTAACTGGAAGTTATTAATTTTTAAAATTTGTGAGTAATATTCCCATCTAGTAGAGTTCAAACTTATGAAAAACAAAATATAATAAACATATACAAATGTTTGAGATAGAGAGCCTTGTGTGTAGGTAATTTAACAAATAATCCAAACAACAACAAAACCCTGATTTTGAACATGGCCTTTGTAGTCTGAAATTCTAGATGGATGCATGACATGGGGGCTATACATCAGGAATAGCATGAATTCTCCCAGCAGGAACTAAAGCTTTCTACAGAGTCAATGTACTTGAAAGTTCTGGGCCTTTCCCATCAGGTCTCTGAGCTTCTACCCTGTCCAGAAAGCTAAACCCATGAAGTAATTTGTGTTTATCCTTGCTATTATGTCAATCAACATAAGCCAAGTGTCATTCAGACCCTCAGCTTTGGATATCTGCATCATAGAGGTCTGAGGGTTCTTATTATAAGTAATTGAATAGGAAGGTTCTGCATAGAACGTATTTAACTGAATACAATGCAATGTTTTGTTTTTCTTTCTCACTCTGAGCTTACCTAAATGACTAGACTCATTCTTCCCATGTGGAATTCTGTAAAGTGGGAGGATATAACCATCTTCAGTCACAACTTCATACTCTTCATATACATAACCCCAGAAGGAGATTATCTCACTCTAAATGGAAAAGAGAAAACACATAGACTTTCATTAATTTGCTCATCTGGGCATATCTATGATTCTTAGAGTATAAATTCCTCATTGAACAGGGTAGCAATTCCTATGTAAACAGAACCTTCAGATTATAATAAGCATGACAGTTTGGAAATGATGAGTAAAATTAATAGTGACAAAGTCATTGAAACTATGTTCATTAATGATGATAATAACTTACAACATTCATATTGGCTTCAGGATTCCTGGGTTTTTGCTTGAATATGCAAAATATACTTCCAAATATATGAACAAGGCACATTGTTCTCAGTAACCCCCACATGTTAAGCCTGCTGGGAAATAGTTATTAGCAAGATGTAGAAAATATCTTAGAGTGAACTCAGATTATTGGATGTTAACTATGCTCACACATTGCACTTTGTAAAGTTGGCTGTATCTTCTAATAAGACTCTTAGAAATAACTTTATATATATATCAAAGGACAAGATGGATGTCATTAAAAGTAAGTGACCCCACTATTCATAGTAGCCACCCATTTATCCCTTCACTTTTCACCAAAATTTAAATAAATTTATGCCACTCTGCAAAAAACTTCACAGGAAGTTCTTTGTTAGTTGGCCTAAATGATGAAGATTAGTATTTGGATTCTTCATTCAGAACTGTCTGATAACTTAATCAAAGGCGTTTACAATTTAACTGTAGAGTGAAGATGAGAGGAACAATAATAGGAAAACAAGGCAGGGATTAGAGAGAAAGACAGTGACCATTCTCATTAAACCAGTACTTGTGAGAATTGAAGGACTTTCTTTTGTCACCATTGCTCGATGGTGTTTCCTTTGTTTTGATAATACCACAAACATCACATTGATGTTTTTAGAATTTACAAAAAACATGATTTCAGAAGCACAAATATTGGTAATAAAAATGTACATTGTTTTCAATCTCACCTTGCTGCTTTCTACAGAGATTCTTACTAAAGCATTATTCTGTGAACAATGATGTAAAGTCATGCATTTTAAAAAATTAAATGATTACCCCTATCATAGAAGGGACAGAGCCCAGAGACAGGCTACTCACTCTGCCCTGCTTTTCTGCCCTGAAACAAACACAGTTTGGAATATTCTCTTCTGTCTTTTCTTAATTCCTTAATATTGAGGCCACCAAGGAGAAGAAAAGAAGAAAGACACACTTTAGTAAAATATATTCTATACAATAGAATCAAGATGGGAAACTTTAATTAAAACCTGCTGTCTTTAAGATAGAATGAACTTCACTTATGGATATATCCATTGTGAAATGAAATCAGTCATGTTTGAAATCCCAGAGCACATACTCACTGCCACCAAATGTGAAGCCTTCAGGTTTCCTGGTGTAAAGGGAATGATAAGTCTTTTTTTCCCTTAGTGTTCCAATAAATATTGGTGTGAATGTGGTTTTTGGATGACCTTTCCTTATCTTAAAATGTGTTAGTTATTTTTGTTGTTAACTCTGATATTTTTTTAATACAAAATCAAATATTACGTAAGTTCTCAGGGTGAGCATGGTTATTAAACATCCTCCAAGCTCCATTAGGTCTATGATGTATCAATTGATAAAATTCTTCCTCCTCACATCCTGCTTCCCTGAATGATCTCTATTGTAACTATCATGAATGCCCTCCTTTTTTTGGTTTGTTTTATGTAAGAGAATCATTGCTGCTGATGATATATCTTTGTTATAACCATAAAGATGACCTTCTGGTGGATTTAGAAGGATTTATGGTCAACAATTTTATCACAAGCTTTTGGAGTTTGTTGTTGATAGAGTTATAAAATGACTCACAATAAGAATTGCAAATGTGAACAAACTCAAAATTTAAGGCTTTTTTTTTTTCTATGACTGAACTAAGTGCAAAGGACTCTTAAAATCTTGGAACTATCTTAGTAGCCCAACATGCATGAAAACACCCATGCATTCTGTAATAAACACGACTCAAAGGATAAAACTAAGAGCTGGAATAGCAAAGTCTTATGGAAATGCCAACAAATACATTCTTATTTTTTTTTATATAAACTGATATAACCTTTTATGTCATAACGGCATTATCTACTAAAAATAAGATTGAGAGTTTCTTCCTTGAATGTTTCTACTCCTGTGTTTCTAAATACCTTCTTTCGGTGCCACCTGGCACCATGCACCGACATTATGACAATACACTACGGGTTATTGAAAAGTCACTCCTAGTATGTGGTTCACAGTAGAAAATACTGGTTTTAGTAGCAAAGTAAAATGGAAAAACTATAGCATAGAGCAGTGAGAGAGTCCAGAATTCATTGTGTAGATTTTACATTACAAGAGGATGTTCATTTTCCAGATCAAGAGTACAACTAAAAAAGGTTAGAACCAGGGTTTCAGACAAGAAGGATATTCAGAACATCTGTCCTTTATTTTCAGTAGATGATACTTTAAAGAGTTGAAAAAGAGGGACAAACGCAGAACAAAAGCCGAGTAACTGAACCACAGAAAAGGAGGCATGAGGAAAGCTCTCTTTTCTTAGCAATTAACCAGAGAAGCAACAAGAAACTATGTTAGGGCTGTGCAGGAGGCTCTCTCAGCAACTTGCTTGGTTCCAAGTATGATGATCTAAGAACCCATTTTAAAAACTTGGATATAGTGTTGAGCACCTGTAATCTCAATGATGGGGAGATGGGAGGTAGAGACAGATCCTGGAAGCTTGCTGGCCGGCTATTACAGACCACTTAATGAATTTCTAGGTCAGTGAAGGACTGCTTCGCAAATGGAAAGTAAAAGTCACCTCACAGAGGAAACCCAAGGTTCTTCTCTGACATTTGCACCCGAGTACACAAATATGCACAGGCACACATTTGCACACATGCACATAAAGATAAAGACACACAGAAACACAAAAACTAAAAAACTATTACAGTTGACTCTCTCCTCCCTCCCTCCCTCCCTCCCTCCCTCCTTCCCTCCCTCCCTCCCTCCCTCCCTCCCTCCCTCCCTCCCTCCCTCCCCCCCTTTTTTTTCCTTAGGCTTAGGGTTAGAGCTTTCTTAGCCTAGCTTGCCAAGTGTCAGAACTGTTGGAGGGGTAGAAGATATTTACACATCTCTACCTTTAGCTAGAGCTGCAGTACACACTCACCTGGTGAACAATCTTTTTAGTACCTGAAATAACTCTCTATATATCTGTGTCCATCAGACTTTCGTTGCTGTGACATCTTCCTGGGAGAACCATTTTTAAGAAGAAGGGATCTATTTAGTCTCAAGGTGTTAGAGGTTAGAGTTCACTGTCTTCTGGCTATTTCTAGACCACAGTGAGGCATACAAATACCTTTTTGTCACATTTTGTGAGATTGTGCATGCTCAGCAAATGTTTCACCTCTAAGTGACATCTTAGACTCACTTATGTCTTTTTTCAGTACTTTCTGTATGAATACATTTTCATTTCTTGGTCACATAGCTATAGATCATGACTGATAACACCAATGTCACTATGTCTCATTTAATTTTCAAATTAAATAAACTCAGAAAAATTAATGTACAAAATAGTACAGTAGAAAGATGTAAAACATTTTTCAATTTTTTTATGTATCAGCCATTCATTTTTTCCAACACTTGATAATATAAAAATAACATATACATTATGTGTATTATGAATTCCAATGGGAACTTAGTGTCAAATTAATTTCCCTTGCTACCAATTCCTTGTGTCTGGATTCTTTCCCAAAATGTTCCCAATTATCATGGTTGTGCAGCTAACAATTATTTGTATATTTATTTCCTCCAGTATGCCTTTTCTTATATTATACTATATTAAATATAGTATATATTTGTGTATAGTTCAAAAATATTTCAGTGGCTCTTACTCTGGAATCAATGTATATTGAAGTAAATTGACAAGTAAATTGAAGGTTCTTTTTCTACATTTTAGTTAGGTCAAGAAGTTGTTATAGCATTGGAAGATACTTATAAAGTACTTAATTAACTAGTTAGTGTGTTAAACAATTCTGAGAACAAGAAGGAAATCTGTAACTCTGAAAACAGTTTTCTATTTCACTCATAGTTTTTTCAAATTGTATGCTATAAAAGTAAATAGTAGAATGACTGTTACAGACTGATTTGGTGACTTCAACTTCAGAATTTTGTGAAACAATCACATGTAAAAGCAATCGCCTCCATACATTTAAACCATATTAAACAATAGTGTCCTTCAAACAGAGGTTCTAGAACACTGGCACATATTGGAACTTCCTGGGAAAATTATGTTAAAGTTCTCTGGCCCACTGTAAGTTTCTGGTATGTTCCCAGATCATTCTGACATTGGTACACTTGAAAACAAATCTGCTACCAGATTGAGTCTTCAACCCCTGGTCAGCAATCATTAAGACATCTTGAAAGTTATTTGTCTCTGAAAATGAAAGGCAAAGCTCATGTAGTTATCTTTTTTCAGCAAAAGGTAAATGAGAGGACATGGCTTCATTCAATTTAAACCTTTGTAATTTTGTAACTGTCTGCTTAGGTAGTGCATCTTCAGTTCTGATGAACTCACAGGTTAACAACTGCGGCTATAAATCCCTAAGGAGTTTAGGGTTAAGTGTATTCTTTTTTTTTTTTTTTTTTTTTTTTTTTTTTGTGAAGAAATCTCTATGACTTTTTTTTTTTTTTTTTTTTTTAAATTTTTATTTTGCAACACAATTCAGTTCTACATATCAGCCACAGATTCCCTTGTTCTCCCCCCTCCCGCCCCCCTCACCTTCCCCCCAGCCCGCCCCCCATTCCAATCTCCTCCAGGGCAAAGCCTTCCCCACAGACTGAGATCAACCTGGTGGACTCAGTCCAGGTAGGTCCAGTCCCCTCCTCCCATGCTGAGCCAAGGGACCCTGCATAGGCCCCAGGTTTCAAACAGCCAACTCATGCAATGAGCACAGGACCCGATCCCACTGCCTGGATGCCTCCCAAACAGATCAGGCCAATCAACTGTCTCACCCACTCAGAGGGCCTGATCCAGTTGGTGACCCCTCAGCCATTGGTTCATATTTCATGTGTTTCCGTTTGTTTGGCTATTTGTCTCTGTGCTTTATCCGACCTTGGTCTCAACAATTCTCTCTCATATAAACCCTCAACAACCTAGATGCCCTTCAACTGAAGAATGGATAAACAAAATGTGGTACATATACACAATGGAATACTACTCAGCAGAGAAAAACAATGACATCATGAGGTTTGCAGACAAATGGATGGACCTAGAAAAAATCATCCGGAGTGAGGTATCCCAGACTCAGAAAGACAAACATGGTATGTACTCACTCATAACAGGATACTAGATGTGGAACAAGGATGACTGGACTGCTACTCACATCACCAGGCAGGCTACCTGGAAAACAGGACCCCAAGAAAGACACAGGGATCGCCCAACGACAGAGAAATGGAATGAGATCTACATGAACAGCCTGGACAGGAGTGGGGGTAGTGAAGGGCGAGGGTCGAGGGAAAGAGAGCTTGGGTGAGTGGGAGATCCCAGCTGGATCAAAAACAGAGAGGGAGAACAAGGAATAGGAGACCATGGTAAATGAAGACCACATGAGAATAGGAAGAAACAAAGTGCTAGAGAGGCCCACAGAAATCCACAAAGATACCCCCACAACAGACTGCTGGCAATGGTCGAGCGACAATCCGAACTGACCTACTCTGGTGATGGGATGGCCAAACACCCTAATTGTCGTGCTAGAAACCTCATCCAACTACTGATGGACCTGGAGGCAGAGATCCATGACTAGGCCCCAGGTGGATCTCTGGGAGTCCAATTAGCGAGAATGAGAAGTGTATTCTTAAAGTCAAACATAAGCAGGAAAAATACACTAGGGATTCAAAACTTTTATGTTTTTTAGATTTCCATAAAATGTGAAAGAACAAACTTGTACATAGAGATAAATTTATTTCTCCGAGGGCATTTGTGTTTCAAATGAGGCTCTTCTTACAGAAAAATAGTAAATGAATTCACAACACAGAATTCACAACACAGAACCACAGGAAAATCTAGCAACCTACATAATCTATGATGTCTGAAAACACTTGCTTGAAAATATTTGTAGTATTATCTTGTGGGTACCTTGGTCCTATCTTCTTCAATCTTCTTTTCTATGGACAATGCAAAAAGAAATCTGTAAGTGTATAATAGTCCATTTGGGTGGAAGAAGATGACAGGCATCATGATGGGGGCGGATCAGAAAGGACAGAGGTGAGGGGAGTAAGAACAGAGGATAATGAAATGTGTTCCTAAAGTGTCTCAATGAAACTAAATTTTGTATGCTAAACCAAAATAAATGGGAACAGATTAAAGAGAATATTGTTGTCATAAAGTATCCGTAAGCAATCACAAACGTCTGCAATGATATGAGTGGGTTTTCATGACTATGATTCATGAGCAGAAACAAAATCAAAACCAAAACATAGCTTTGAAGATGGCTGAATGGTTGCTAACTTCCCTGCTGTCCATCACGAATACCTGTCAGTCTCACTTCAGATTTTCAGATTAGGAGCCCCATGATCTGATGCACCCTTAACTCCTTGACAGGATGTTCTGCTCCTAGGTTAACAACTGCGGCTATAAATCCCTAAGGAGTTTAGGGTTAAGTGTATTCTTAAAGTCAAACATAGGCAGGAAAAATGCACTAGGGATTCAAAACTTTTATGTTTTTTAGATTTCCATAAAATGTGAAAGAACAAACTTGTACATAGAGATAAATTTATTTCTCCGAGGGCATTTGGGTTTCAAATGAGGCTCTTCTTACAGAAAAATAGTAAATGAATTCACTTCAACATGAGCAGTCTCTAGGGCTGTGGACATTTATTAACATTGTTTTTTGGAAACTGTTGACATACACAGGATAATTTGAAGCTGTTCAAACAGCTCCTGATGGGAAATCAATATCCCTGTCAATGATCTTAATGGTAGAATACATATTTCAAAATGGAACTGACACAAGGAAAAACAGAAAGTATAGATAATACAGAATATTTCTAAAAATTCCCCATGCCTTAGGTAGATTGAACCAAGGTAAATGGGATTCTCTTAGTTTTTTAGATAACATAGGATAATGTTGCCAACTGTATGACATTTTGGTTTGCCTATTATGTTTTTGTTATAAGTTAAGCATTGGTGGAGGTCCAGGTATATACCACTTTTAGGGAAAATGGTGTCTAAAGAAATGTGGAAATAAACAATACAAGGCTACATTTCATGGAGACATTGAAGTTTACACAAGACAAAACTAACATTTGTGGCCCATGTAATGGAATATTGGATGGTGTAATTTAGTAAGAACAGTAATTAAAAATACTAAGGGGAAGTTATCGTATGCAATGTGTTAAATATGCAGTGAAGCTTTACTATGATAGCACAACCTGAAATACAATAGGGTGCTATGAGAAAGACCGGCTTCAACTACAGTGTCTTTAGCCATTCATAGTTGGATAATTGTTCATTTTTTTGTTCATCAAAGGAGTTGGCTACAAGTCACATAGTGTTGGGTAGGGGAGGATACAGAAAAAAAAAAACAAGAAACAAAAACAAAAAACAAAACAAAACAACAACAACAAAAAAACCCAAAAGATGCCACAGTACTGCAGAAAACAAGGACTCTTGGGGAAAGCATCCTAAAGCCATACCCTCCTCTAATTTATTTGAATGGAGAAGAAACAAATAGCATGTTTGGAGGAAAGTATAGATTTGCCCTCATTGTGTTGAAATTACAGACAGGAAACAGAAACATCTGTCTATAGACATAAGCATCTGGAATGACCAGTCACCATAAAGGGAATTCAAACTGTAACCTAGATATTGGTAGTTTCTGTTTTTAAAGGTAGAGTTCAAGTATCTTCCATTCTATTTGCACAGATCTGCCCCATACTTTCGTTAACTCAACAAAGATTAAAAATACATTTGAGATTCACATATTCATGGTTGTTTTACCATCTCGAATTTTGTTTGCCCTTAAATGACAGATTTAAAAGGTGGGATTTTCTATGTGATGTGGTTAGTTATAATGAATTGTTACTGATGCCAGCTTTCTCTAAATTTTATGTTTGCGTATTCCTGATGGTGTTATGAGTATGGTCTTCAGAAAAGAACATTATGCAGGCCAAATAGTGGAAAGCCCAAGCAGAACCTACCCATAATTATTAAATGAGTAGTTTTTGTTAAGCTTTATAATTATTGTCTATTCACATTCTACAAAAGTGGTCATTCGTGATAGTTATGATTTTGTAAAGCCTCTTGAATAACTACTAACATTCTGCACAAGATTAGCTCTGACAAAGGAACCGGGACAATATTTCTAAGGTGTTAGAACATTATCCTCAGGACGGATAGAATAGAGTCCAGGTATCCGTGACCTGAGAGACATCCCTTCTATGCCTTTACTTGCTTAGTTGGATGTAACTGGTACATTGGTAAATCAAGGATGTGTGGCCAACCATAGCTTGTTGGAGCACAGGCTGTGACCCCATAATCAGGTAATATTATGATGTGCCATATGATCTCTTAGAACTAATATTTACTCTAGCACTTAGAGATGGCCATGAATAAACACTCATCAGTAATGTTTCCATGAAGCATTTATGTGACTGAAAGTACAGGTACTTCACAATGTGTTCTTTATCTTGATAGATGGGAAATTTTCTTAGAGATGAGAAAAAAACAAATCCCAACTTGTTTGGTTACCTTCAATTCTTTTTAAAAGTACAGTAAACCCCATCTTAGAAATTTCACAATTCAACTGGTAAAACAAAATGCTACAAGCACAAAGACTTCTATTTTCTGTGCAACAGGAAGCCTTGAAATGCCAGGAAACACATTAGACTTCTTTGTTCAAGTGCAGCAAAGGTTCTTCCTCCTATTTCTGTATAGTTTGCAGAAGAGCAACAAGCTTCATCTGTTGGGTACTAGGAATCTAGAACTTTCCATCTCACCTAGACAACATTATAAGAATCTGCATTCTTGAGTTAGCTCTCTGGTGGGCAGAAGAAATTAACATTGAGAGGTGCTGATCTACATATTCATGTGGAATCCACTGAGGAAAACACCAGCAAACACTTTGCTCCTGTGAAGAATTCATTAGTGTCCTCCATAGTGTTTGTGGATTCAGACAGTACTACAAGACACTGTCTGAGAAAAAAAATGGTAAAAATTAAATGAAGAGGGGGTTCAGAGAAGAGAGAAGAGGCAGGAAGAAAACAATAATTTATGTGGAAGTTCTATGGTGGAATCTAAAAAATTCATTTGGATAAATTTTAACTAATTGCCAAATATGGCATAGAGCAACCTCTTAGTAGGAGTATCAATATCTTAATTGATCCTATGGGATCCTTGACTTGAAATTCATCCTGATATTGTACAATATAACAAAGAACATGGAATGATGTTGATCATGAAAAATTTGAGTTGTTGATAATTTATAAGAAGATTAACTAGTAGTGATTCTTCCATAGAAAGAGGAAAAAGGATTTTTCATCTGGTTGTTAGGACTGCTTCCCAAGAGTAATCAGGAAGTAAAACAGTTGTCAATTAGTACAACATCCTAGAGGAGATCAGCGATATCCTTGAGACTCATTAAAACAGAGTAGCCATGAGACTCTTCTTTTGTTAGAACATTGAGAAACACATGTTTTCTCAGCTGTGTTTCTCAGCTATGTTCTAATAAAACAAGGAGTCTCACGGCTACATTTCTCAGCTCAGTGGTTGTAGATGAATAAGAGGAAAAGAGTTCATGAAAACAAATTCACAAAACATCGAAATACTATTTTTTTTTTAAATAAAATGCACAGTCTTCACATTAGAACATGTATAATTCCCTGAATCAGCCCTCTCTGCAGCTGGGGATGCATCTTGAAAGGTGCTAAATTGTTAACCATGTTTTTCTTTTTACTCATCAGTCCTCCCTGCCTTTTGAAATCCTTATTAATGCTTTCTATCATAGGCAAATGTGTAATCCGTATTTTATCAAGTTCACCATCATCACCTTTAAATTTTTCTAACTCTGTTTTTAATAGAATGGATATGTTTTGTGTGTGTGTGTGTGTGTGTGTGTGTGTGTGTGTGTGTGTGTGTGTTCATCACTGTCTTGCCACAGCTTATTCCAAGAACTATGTTCTGTTCTTTTAAGTCATTATTTTGATTATATGACTCATATATAAATGTGACAAAACCTTTAGGGGATATGTTAACAAAAGATAAGTAAAGTCTTTCAAAATTTTATGACTAAAGGAGCAATAATGGCCTTTTTCCTACCAAAGTTGCTTTTGGTCAAGGTCTTCATCACAGCAATAGAAAAGAAAGCAGGACAGTGCTGTGTGTGTGTGTGTGTGTGTGTGTGTGTGTGTGTGTGTGTGTGTACATACATAAGCATGCATTTGCCATAGACCACACATGGAAGTAAGGGGACTACTTGGGAGAGTGATTTCTTTCTTAAGGTGGAATCTTAACAGTTTTAATTTGCATTTGCTGGCTGGCTAGAGATTTTGAACTTTTAACCTATCTATTGATCAGCTAGTCTTTACAATTTGAGAATTATTTAGTCATTTTGTTGGCTCATTTATTGATCAAGTTCTTGTAGGTATTTCATTTATTAAGTTTTTGTAAGGTCTTTCCTTGTTCTTGTTTTTCTTTACTTCTTTGGTTAGATTTATTCCTAAGTAATTAAATGTTTTGGAGCAGTGTGAGTGGAATTTTTTTCATCCTAATTTTCCTGTCATTGTGTTCATAATTGGCGTACAGGAAAGTTGTTGACTTTGTATGTTGATTTTGTGTCCTGTTAGTTTTCTGAAGATGTTTATTAGTTCTGAGAGTGTTCTGGTCGAGTTTTTAGGATCTCTCATATACAAGATTGTAGTATCTGAAATTATGTGAAACTTGACTTCATCTTTATATCCCGTTATTTATATATAATATACATTTATATATTGTCTATATCCCTTTTATTTCTTTCTTTTGTCTTATTTCTGTATTAAGACTTCAAGAACTATATGGAATTAAAAGGGAGAAAGTAGGCAACATTGACTCATTCCTGATTTTATGGTAAATGTGAGTTCCTTCCCATTTAGTAAGATTGTTGTTGTGAATTTGTGATAGATATTGAGTTATATTCCTTCCAATATTATTTTTTCTATTTTTGTCCTGACAATTGAATACTGTGTGTGTGTGTGTGTGTTTTAGGAGTCTTCACCCAATTGATTCCACTCTAGTTGTTGCAAAGCTGCTTATGGTGATATTTTATTTGTGCTGAAATGTGATTTTATTTGTATGTTAACAAGTAAAAGTGCCTGGGGGTCAGAGTTAATAGCAAGCCATAGCAGAAGTCTGGCAGTGGTAGCACACGCCCTTAATCCCGATCACATGACAGGCACACCTCTGTGTGTTCAAGGATACAGCCAGCATGGAGACACATGCCTTTAATTTCAATACCAACCATAGAGACCTGGAGGTCTGTATAGACAGGCAGTGATGAGGAGGTCATGTGGTTGCATTTACAACCAATGAGAAGGCAGAACAGAAGGTCAATAAAAAGACAGACACACAAGAAGTAGGTCTCTTTCTCAGGGGACAGCAGTGGCAGCGAGGGGTAAGAAGGCGGTTTTAGTCTCAGCTCTTAGCTACTGCTCTGACCTCTTGGGCTTTTAACTCTGTATTTGGCTCTGTGTTTCTTATTTAATAAGATTGTTACGTCTACAGCTGCTTGTTTACAAAGAAGGGTTGAAAGTCAAGTCTTGTTTGTCAAACTACTAAAAAAGTTGGAGAGAGAAAAAACTGATAACCTAATCAGGCCTTGCCACACATCACTCTTAGCAAGATTCAGCATCTCCATAAAGAAATGCACAATGAATTGTTACATGCTTTTGTTAAATTCCAAAGATACCATAAAGGAAAACTCTGACAGTTTTAACCAGTTCTCACTAAAGTTCCCCAAAAATAGACTGAGGTAGAAGTCACATACCTGAAAAATTTAGGAATTTGTTATTGTGTTTTTGAAAAGAATTTGGGTTCTCTAGCATTTCTATCCATGTACAGATGTTTCTTGTCATTCAAATATAGTTCTATTTAAAATTCCTATATTTATGTTAATTTTTCTTTACATGCAAACCATATATATTCATGATGAATTATTTTCCCATGAAATACATTTCCTTAATAATACAGTTTTGCATACAAAATCACTCATCTCAACAAGAAAATGTTAGGTACCATGGGTATTCATTCTAATCACCTAATCTACATGTTAATCCTCTTAATATTGTTTTTCCATTTTTAATTTTAGAAGCTATTTCACTTATTAATGAAATTAATTTATACGTATATATATGAATATGTCCATTACCATTATTGTTTTCAAAGTTTGTTGATTTTTGTAAATTCATATAACTACCACCAAATATATAGAATATTTTCATCAGCCTAGGAAATTCATTACCCTCAAAAATATTATTTTCTGGCTGAATTGGTGAAAAGTGTTTTTATTACATGCTACTTTATCAGAAAACTATTCTCAATCTTATATAAAATGGTATCATAGTAAACTAAATCATGACATGATTTAATATCTTAAAGTATCTCTTTTATACTCTTTCTCTTCTTGCTTATCCTTTGGAAGGGCATGGTCTCCATCTAATATCTATTCTTCAGTTATGTCATTTTCAGTACTGTTTGGCAAAAGGACTTTTTATCCATCACTCAAGCTACCCATATTCGTCAATTTATCTGCTACTATCAAGTAGTTGGAACCATTTGTGATAATTTACTTACATTATTATTTGGACATAATCCAAAAAATTTAAATGAGGTATAATTTTGGTTTCAAGTTAAGTTAGTTTTTGTGTGATGATGGTCAATAATGATATATTAAGTTAATTTTGGGTCAATAATGATGTTATTATCTTCAAAGGTAAATACTAAAGTCTAGGCAACTTGCCAACCCAGTATATTATTATCTTAACTTCTTTAACATAATTCATACAAGTCAAGATTCATTTCACATATAATTTCTAAAGGAAGCATATGCAATTTTATAGAATCCATAATATTATATTCAAGAATTTTAATCTGCATCTTCCACCTTCATTTTAATAGAGTTGATGTCAATAATCTACTCATTGATCACTCATTTGAAAAGTTCTTTGGAAAAAATATAATTTTGCCAAATACTTTCATGTGCAAAAATATTTAGATTTCATTCTGTGGTGAAATTCTGTTCTTTCCAAACTGAACAAAGGGTTTAATCAAAGAAATAGCAGTTCCTACTGTCTTGAAAGCTTCCTGTTTCTGAAAAAGTCTACTTACTGACAAATACGCATCATGTTTACTTTCCTCTAGAGCTGGATGGACATGCGCTTGGGGCAGATTCTAGCAGGAATATCATCTCAAAGTATTTTGCACTATTCCCAGGTATAATTCTCTCTGTTTCCTTTCCTTTGATCTTTTGCCCTTCAAATTCTCTTTAAAATATCTGTGTGATTTTCTGGCCAATACAATATATTTCTTTTGAGTATTAAGCAATACATTTTCGAATGCCAATAGATAGTTTGAGAGAGCATAATTATGTGTGAGCTGAATTATTTCATTGTGATGATATTGTGTCCCCCAACATATTGTGCACCCTAATAAACTTATCTGGGGTCAGAGGACAGAACAGCCACTAGACAGACATAGAGGCCAGAAAATGGTGGCACACACCTTTAATCCTAGCATTCCAGAGGCAGAGATTCATCCAGATCTCTGTGAATTCAAAGCCACACTGGAAACTGCCAGGCATGGTGACACATGCGTTTAATCCCAGGAACTGATGGCAGGAGGCAGAAAGGTAATAAGGTGTGAGGACCAGGAACTATAGTTTTGTTAAGTTTTTAGGCTTTTGAGCAGCAGTTCAGCTGAGATCCATTTGGATGAGGACACAGAGCCTTCCAGTTTGAGGAAACACATCAGCTGAGGAGCTGGCAAATTAAGGCTGTGGTTTGTTCTGTTTCTCTGATCATTCAGGGTTCACCCCAGTACCTGGCTCCAGGTTTGTTTTTATTTTTTTATTTATTTATTTATTTATTTATTTATTTATTTATTTATTTATTTATTTATTGGTTTTTCGAGACAGGGTTTCTCTGTGTAGCTTTGCACCTTTCCTGGGACTCACTTGGTAGCCCAGGCTGGCCTCGAACTCACAGAGATCCGCCTGGCTCTGCCTCCCAAGTGCTGGGATTAAAGGCGTGCGCCACCACTGCCCGGTTAGGTTTGTTTTTATTAATAAGACCTTCTAACAATTCATGCTACAGTTCATCTTTTAGTCCTTAAAAGTTATATTTCTTTTCAAAAATGAAATTTTATATGAACTTTTTTATGTTAAATTAGTACCGATTTTTTACAAGCTCCAGGGAATGGTGAAAGATAGGACTTTCAGGAGCCCATTATGTGTTTTTATAAATTATGAAATATTTTGTCCTTGCTTAGTCAAAAACAAACAAACAACAACACCAAAAAATCAAAAAACAAACAAAAAAATGTTAGGACTCATGGTAGCCCAGATATTAAGCACAAAATGACTTCATCTCATAAGTTCCATTTGACATGTGTATAAGGTGATTTCTAAACTCAGGATACCAAACAAATTTAGTGAATTATTTTAACTTCCATTTTATTTATTTACCACCTGAATTTTATAGGTAAGACACGTTCATGAATTTCACGTGTCTTCAATGAAAGGGACTTTTTATTCATTGACTGATAACCAATAAAGCAACCAAACTCACATTAAGAGATTTGTTGTCTTATTTTAATTTCAGAACTAATATTTAGATAGTTCCTCAACCTTACCGTTTCTACTTTAGCAAACACCTTTGTATTATGTTTGTCTGAGATAGACTGCTGCTTCATCCCCATTCTTTATTCTTCTCAAATCAGTAGAATTAACAATTACATTAACAATTTTTTCAACACAAGTCTGTGTTATGTTTTATGTCCTCTCTCTTAGTTGAAACTGAAAAGTTTTTTATACAAAGGAAAGTCTAATGAATGAAAAATTTAGTCATATGTCAGTGTTGAATGAAAATGCTAATTTCATGAATTTCAAATATTGTTTGATTTCAGCTGAATTATAAACCACTAGAGCAATCTTTATACTGCTAGAAAATGGATATTGCATACATACTATTTTTCGTGTAAGAATTTATCTACTTGAACTCTAATAATTCAAAGCATTTTTAAAAAATTATTTATAAGATGTAATTTATTTGCCATGATTAAAATTAGATATACTACAAAACAGATATTATTAAAGTTTCCATTTAGAATAAGAACAAATACTTTATGAAATTATAATAATAGTTATTATACGTCATTTTTCAGATATTTTCTTAAGAGACAGCCTAACAGTTAAACAGTTCAAAATAATTAAAATATGTGCAAACTTTTCCTTCTATAGTGTTATAATTTCAATTTTGTTTTTTGTTTTTTGAGACAGGGTTTCTTTGTGTAGCTTTGGCACCTTTCCTGGAATTCACTCTGTAGCCCAGGCTGGTCTTGAACTCACAGAGATCCACCTCCGAGTGCTGGGATTAAAGGCGTGCACCACCAACGCCCAGCTACTTTCAATATTTTTTATACTTGTTTGAAATATAATCTCTTTGAAAATGTTCTGTAGATACTTATCCAGTGGCACCTGGAATTGTGGCAAGCAGTAGTCATATTATGGAACCCATTGAATTTTCACCCAACAGTTATATTATAAAAAGAGACAATGAGCATACAGAAATTTCTGATTCCATTTATTTTTAAGTAAATGTGTTTTGTCTTTTTTAAGATTATTCATAAAGGTACATTTCAAGGTTACAACTGGGGAAGTACACTTCTAAATATGCAACACTACAATCAAGTAAGTTTCCTTTATTTAAATGTAATGACTCCTCCCTGTGAGAAAGAAAATATCTAACCCAATCCTTATTACAGAGTTACTTTATATTTCCCAGGAACATGATGGAGAGAGACCTTGGAATGTGTTCACAATGGCACAGTAACTAGTTCTCTGATATAACACTGTACAAAGCACATCCCTAGAAACCATGTTATTTGAATCTCATAGTGCTGTGATTTGTCAGACATTATTGATGCCATAATTTTATATACAAGGAAACTAAAATTTGGAGAACTTCTGGTTTAAAAAATCATTCAGTTTATTTGATTTACGACATGATGAAAAATCTATTCCTAAATGACCAAAGCTGAGATTCCATACATAAGTTTATGGTTTAATCAGGAAATCACCATTATCAGTTTTACAAGGTGGAGAACATGTAGGTTCCAACTATCATGTGGAGTGGTGTGGACAGGATGCTTCGGCAGATCCAACAGATTTTGTAATTTTAGAAGCTAATATCTCCAAGCTCTTTTACCATAAGAGGATTCCTGGCTATAATCATAACTGATTTTGTAATAGGCTTAGATGCTTTGGATCACATTTTCAGTGAAATTTTGTCATGCACCAATGAAGATCAGTTTTATGGTTTCTTGTGTGTATTTTGTTTGTTCATTTATTTGTTTATGTGTGGGTTTTTTTTGTATGTTTGTGGGGATTTTTCTTCTGTTTTGAAGATCCCTTGATTTTTCTCAGTATAAACAATTTCTCAGTTGTCTCTTTATTTTTATTTACTTTTGATTTGTAAGTTGTAGCTAGAGTTTTCCTGCCTGGCCCACAGTCAGGTCAATTCTCTGTCACCCGCCAGTCCCATGGCCGCTCAGATCCAACCAAGTAAACACAGAGACTTATATTGCTTACAAACTGTATGGCCGTGGCAGGCTTCTTGCTAACTGTTCTTATATCTTAAATTAATCCATTTCTATAAATCTATACCTTGCCACATGGCTCGTGGCTTACCGGCATCTTCACATGCTGTTTGTCATGGTGGTGGCTGGCAGTGTTAATAGCCAGGCAAGAAATCCAAGCAAAGATACAGGAAGAAGAAAGGTGGAATCAGTAAGATGCCAGCCTGATGCCCAAGGAGTAACATGCCAGCAGACTGGTAATGCCACGGCCATGTGACAACACATAGATTAACAGAAATGGGCTAATTTAAGATGAAAGAGCTAGCTAGCAAGAAGTCTGAGCCATAGACCAAACAGTTTGTAATTAATATTAAGCCTCTGGCTGGTTATTTGGATACTATCAGGTGGAAAAGATTTATCTGGCTACAATTGGTGTGCAGACATGGTGGCAAGAGTTTCCACGTAAAACCTCAGAGAGCTTAAGAAGAGATTCTAGAATGGAGCCAAGAACAGCTTCCTAGTTCATGTCACTCATTGAGGCCACAACACAGAGACACATTTCCCTCCCTCACTGTGGTGGGCTTCAGCAGCAACATGGCAGACTCCCACAATCTCTCAAGGGTCGCAGTATAGAGAGGCTTCTCCCAGCTGCTGCCTACAGGCTTGAAAACACAGCTCCATGCTATTTAATACTGCTTCCCAGAACTGGGGAGGTAAGTGTGACTCCTTGGTACCTGTGCCATGCTGGAAAGCCAAGTGGGGCTGGAGAGATAACTCAGTGGTTAAGAGTACTAGTTGCTTTTCCAAAGGTCCTAAGTCCAATTCCCAGCAACCACATGGTGGCTCACAATCATCTGTGATAAGAAAGCAGCAAACAGCCCATAGCTTCTTTAAGAGACAGTTTCCTGACTCAGTGTTAGTTTCAAAAACAGTGTGGCTCCTTTAAGAGGCCCTGCTGCCAAACATTTATATGGTATTTATGAGCTGCCAGCAGCATGCTACTCAGTGGTGGCATGGACCTGAAACCTCCCCAGAGTTGGGGGTAATACATGCAGCTCCCACCAGTACCTCCACCATGAAGCTAGACTCTCGGGAAGCGAAGGAGTAGGGTGAAGCCAGCTGCTTTAATTCTAGCCAGGCCTGCTTAGCAGATTAAATGCTCATGTGGTCAGAAAAAAGATAGAGATATGCAGACACATCTGCTCCTGGCAGCACCAATTACTTCAAAGAAGATGATGGGCATCAAAGAAACTCCATATAGAGTTTGTTTTCTTTATAGCAAAAGCTAGACATGTGGGTAAAAAAAAATGCCCTTGCCTTGACTGTTGACAGTACACTGTACAAATTGGACAAGCAGGACAAAATAGAAAGTGACTGCTGAACTTTGCAAAGACAAGGTAGGACAGCACTTTAGAATATCCTGTTTCACAGATAAGTCTGTCAGATATGCTAGGCCTGTAGGCCAGAGATGGATGCCCCAATGTTGCAGAGAAACTTTGGGTGACTGTCCAGGCAGCCAGATGTCCCTGCTATTAGGTAACATTACATCCTTAGGGAGTCTTTGATGGAGTTGAAGACTAAATAGTTATAATTATAGTTTTCCTTAGTTATAACAGAAAGTATATTAGATATTAAACTTTAGGCTCACCAAGATAAGATAGATAACTAAGTATTTTCTCTAATTTTGTCAAATGCAAATGGATTGGATATTGTTACTATAATTCTTAATAACTGTTTTTGTTTTACTATATTAAGGTTAAAATCTTCCTTTTTAATTAAACAAAAAAGGGGAAATGCTGTGGAATAATTCTCTTGTACAGTGTAAAGATTTGTCACTGTAATTGGTTTAATAAAATACTGATTGGCTAGTAGCCAAGCAGGAAGTATATATGGGGTGACCAGACTTGGAGAACTCTGGGAAAGAGGAAGGGTGAGTCAGGAGTCACCAGTCAGACACAGAGGAAGGAAGATGAGAATGTCAGACAGAGAAAAGGTACCAAGCCAGGTGGCTAAACATAGATAAGAATTATGGGTTAATTTAAGAATAGGAGTGAGTTAGTAATAAGCCTGAGTCATAGGCCAAACAGTTTGTAATTAATATTAAGCCTCCGAGTCGATTATTTAAAAAGTGGCTGCTGGGTATTTGGAAACAGGCAGGTGGGAGAGAAACTTCAACCAACATTCCAGCCTATTGACAGCTATTATATTCACCATTTATGTAGTAATCCAGAAGCAGACATCCTTGTAAATGGGGGTGATTATGGTAATATTTTATTTGTACTGAAATGTGATTTTATTTGTATGTTAATAAATAAAGTTGCCTGGGGGTCAGAGCTAATAAAAGCCATAGCAGCAGTCTGGCAGTAGTAGCACATGCCCTTAATCCTGACCACATGACAGGCAGAGCTAGGTGGATCTCTGTGTGTTCAAGAATACAGCCAGCATGGAGACACACGCCTTTAATCTCAATACCAACCATAGAAGACCTGGAGGTCTGTATAGATGGGCAGTGATGAGGAGGTCATGTGGTTGGGTTTACAACCAATGAGAAGGCAGAATAGAAAGTCAATAAAAAGGATAAACACACAGAAATATAGAAACAGTAGCTCTCTCACGGAGAGGTAGGACAACAGCGGCAGTGAAGGGTAAGGTTTTTAGTCTCAGCTCTTAGCTATTGCTCTGACCTCTTGGCTTTTAACTCTGTATTTGGCTCTGTGTTTCTTATTTAATAAGACCGTTCATCTACAGGTGATGTTTTAAAAATAATTTAACCATATTCCTTTGGGTCAATAAATGACATAACTTTGTATAAAATCTCATGTTCTCTAGTTTTTAGAGAACTCAAAGGCCTAGAAAAAATATGACTTACTTCCCTCAGTTTGAACTACTGTGATTATTCCTGAAGTGTTCCGGAAGAAGCACAGAAAGTGAACCCCAGTGCATTACTGGAGGAGTCTAGTGAATACCAAGTGCTAGTAGAGATGAGTAGTTAGTAAGCATACAGGGAAAGTAGGGAAAATGAAAAGGAGAAAGAAGACACTAAATTTTGTCTTGTTTTGTTTTGCTTTCTGTATGGGGAATTTATACTGAAGCAGATAACAAGGGTCCAGTGGAATTCCTACAATTAAACAGTGAATAGTTAATAAACATAATTTTGATGAGTCTATGAAATTCTGTTTGTATCATGTTCTCAAAGACAAGGATGCAATGAGGGAGAGATGATTCAGCAATTAAGAGTGTATAGTGCTCATGCTGATAACCTCAGTCCAGGCTCATATGGTTTCATCTTAATAATAAATGAAGTCATTAGATTATATCAGTATGAGAGGATTATACTCACAGTTTGCAAATCTCCCTCTAATAGTAATATAAGGAATCAGCAGAAAGGGAGAAACTCCTTATGGGAGGGGTATTGTTTTAGAATTCCAGGTGAAATACATCGACATAGAAAAAGATGATGGGTTTTAGGAAAGACAGTAGGTATGAAAGTCATTTTGCAAGAAGAAACCACTAAACTTATTGATAAATTGGTATGAGGCCAGGAAGAGGTGGAGATGGCAGCCACAATTATTAAATTCTGGTTTGGCAGATTAGAAATGAAGAGCCATTTACAGAGAATTTTGCCCTAGAGTAATCAAGATTGGCAATAAAGGGCAAATTTATCATTGAACACCTACTTTGGAAAATTGTGAGTAATCAATTTGAGCTATAGAAAAAGCTAGTTAGAGCTATAAACCTAGCTAGAATTAAGGTGTGAAGTTTATGCAAGAGAAATAAATTCTGAAGTCATTAATATAAGAATAGTAGGTGAAGTAATGAACTAAGTATAAATACTAATGGAAACATTTTAAAGTTAAAAGAGAATCTGCTACTTCTCCTTCAGCATCCTGACTTTCACAAGATGTTTGAAGACGGCAGTGTAAAACACAAAACAATTATCAATCACACAAATTCAATTAACCAGCCGTCAGCTTCTTTTACACTTAAATAAGAAGACAGAATGATTTGTGAAAATCACATAGAACTGTTTGACAACTCTGTTATATTTACTAATAACACCTTATTGTAGTGTTAACCAAATGTGTTTTAAAACACATTCATTGATGATTACTTTTAATAAAACCAGGATGTATTGGTTTTGGATACCACCTATAATATTTGATTTTAGCATAATCAAGTAAAGGACAGAATGTGACTAGATATTACAGAATGAATAGTGAATCAAGAGTTTGGTCAACGAATGATGGCAGTTAGAAATAAAGACAACATGTACTGAGCTACAAAGGAAGCTCTTGGGACTCATGTCTCAATCTCTTTGAGTCTCGTTTTTTTGGTCTGGAGCTTAAGACTCCAGTCTTAAACAGTGAGTTTCATCTGACAAGCAATGCTATCATTAACCCTGAGGTCCTCAGCCACCAGGTATGTAAACATTTTGTACTTAGCTATGAAATTTAATCTCATAGCCATGATCTCCTTGGTTACTACCACTACCCTCATTCATGCATTGTAGTACACATATCTAGGATAATCTTCTTTGTTCCTTTTAAGCTCCATAAAGGTAAAATAAGAATCAATTCAAACATCCAAGAAGATAAATTCTACTTTTACACACCTTAAATATAGCCCAATTGATGACCCAGAAAAAGTTGTGTAAATGAAAGTTTCTTTTCTTGTTCCCAGTTCATTGCTTGAACTGGAAAACTAGAACCTATTTACGTTATCTCTGTTCTTTTTCCACAAACACAGAAATTAGGAAACACTCTATGTAGTATTTCAGTAAATAGATCCTTGGGGTATAAGCATTGTCATTGCTGTTTGTTGGAAAATATTTATTTTATTTTTCTTTTCTTTTTCTCCTTAATCTATCTTCATACTACCCTCTATTATAGAAACCCCCAATGGGATTCACCAGGAGTGCAGTGATATTTAAAACTAAATATAAAATAGCTATGTGATATCATGCTCAAGAATACTCAGGACATCTAAGGTGCTATCCAGAAATAAACAATTTCATGTTACTGGGTCTGAAAGAAAAGAAACCTAGGTGAAAGTTTTTGTGCCCCAATATTAAGTCTCATTAATCCAAATAGACTGAATCAAATCAAATTAAGAAAAAGTCCAGATTTAATGAGCAAAATGCTCCCAGATGATTTCTTGGCCCCCAGAGAGGACACTGGAAAAGAGACCAAAAAACTACATGTCTGTTCTCTGGAGGGCAGTTTAAATACCCTGTGGGAATGGTCTTGAGCATCTCTCGGGGAGGAGTCATGTTTAGTGTGATTTCTGAGACAGAGCAGTGTTTGGAGAGAGAAAGAGATGGTGTATGGGGTGGGAGGGCTGATAGGGAGCTTCCACCCGAACACTGGGGCCTGTTGGTAAAAGGCAAGAATCAGAGGGCAGATTGGAAGCCAGCAGCATTTCCATCTTCTCTGTGGCTTTTGAATCAAAACAGCAAGTTTCTGGCTGAGCAAATTCACTGAAGCTCAACTTTGGACAGAGATGGAGTTGGAGAGATGCAGAAATTCTGGTTATTAGATCAGAAGGTGAGAGAGACAGACTGGGAAAAATTGGAGTGGAAAGAGAAACAGAATAGAGTCTTAACTACCTGGCAGCGGCAGAGTGAGAAGCCTCCTGAGAAGTGCTCTGGGATGTTCACAGAATAACCAACCTGTAACTGGAAGCCATTTTGAGGTCGCACATGAGCTTGTGTTTGGAGCCACAAGTTCCTACATATTCCTTTCCCAAAAATTCACACAAATAATGTCATAAGGTTTCAGGCAGAATTAGCTTATGAGATGCACATTGAGAAATATATTTGGTAGGTCTGTCAATTCCCTCTTTGTTGCTGTTATAAAAAATCACAACCAAAAGCAACTTTTGGATGGAATTGTTTATTTTTACTTACATTCCTGAGGGATGAGTTTGTTTCTGTGGGGAAGCAGGGCACCAAGCAGCAGATATGACATTGGAAATGAGAACCCAAGAGATCACATCTTTATCCACACCTGGAAAGCAGAGAGAGTGAACTGGAAGTGAGAAGGGGCAACAACTCTCAAAGTCCTTCCCCAGTGACACACTTCCTCCAGCAAGGCTGCACCTCCAAAAGGTTCCATAACTTCCCACAAAAGCACCACCCACTGGAGACTGACTGCTCAATTGCATGATCCCATAGCGGGCATTTCTCACTCAGACCACAGATTTCTCACTCATGGCATCAAATATAGAAACAGAGTGGAGTGGAGATTGCTTTCCTTAAATTGGCAGCTCTGATATTCAAACAGACGCCTTGAAGTTATCTGTTACTATACTAAGGACAGAAGGACCTCTTTATAGGACCCACAGTGAATGAAAGTGTGTGTGTGTATGTGTGTGTGTGTGTGTGTGTGTGTGTGTGTGTGTGTGTGTGTGTGTGTGTACATATTATTCCACTTCCCTTTCCACAAGTTTTCCTACTCGGTCTTCCTCTGTCCACTCTGCAGCATCACAGCACCACAGCACCCCAGTGGCCTGAGGCTGCCTGTGTTCTTTCTCACCATCTGTTCTAGTAACTAGAACATTAGCATCTCTCCAAGTCTTTCTCTAAGACTGAACTTCATCCACTTTAACTTTGTGCCCTAAACTACTTTTGATAATAATTTAACCAAAATTTAATTATACTACATTTTAAAGTAATTTTATCTGAAGTCAGTTGCTTTTCTAAAATAAAAAAGTGACATAAGAACCATCAATCACTTTCAAATTTAATTCACACAATGTATTCAAATGTGTTTACTGATTTCTTAGTAAAGACACCAGATGGGGCTGCAATACAGTTCACTCAAGTAGTTCTTGCCTAGCATGTACATAGTACCCTCCTTTCCCACATAAAAAGACATGAAAACATTTTTGTTAGGTTGGTCAATAAAGTTTTGCAATGATGACATGATAACAAAAATAGTTCCTAACTAGAGTATGTAGAAAAATTATACCAGACTAAAGATTCAGAGTTTAAAGGGCAAAAGAGAGGCATAGTTGTTGGGGGAAAAAAAAACCCTTATAGTCTGAGAAATTTTTAATAGCATGTAGCCAAATAAATATACATATCACACACACACACACACACACACACACACACACACACACACACAAATCAGAATTCAGAAGAGAGTCACACTTCTGAAGTCTGACTCACTCTATACTATAGGAAACAACAATGAGATCTGTGCTCCACCCAGTGTTTTGTGAATGAGTTAATGTTGGTAACTCAAGGTTGTGGTTAAAGGATTAACTCATTCACCCCCTCATTCATTCATCTTTCCTTTTTTCATTCATGTAGTCCCCAAACATTTGGGGTCCCAATTTTGTCCTATCCTTTTCTGTATAACAGGGATAAACTCTAAAACATATCCATTATAGTAGGAAATGTTCTCATTGCTTAAATTTGAAATATTTCCCACAGGATCCTGTATTGAATGTTTGGTTCCCAACATATAGAATCATTTTGGGAAGTTTGGGGAATTTTAGGTAGTAAATCTCATTGTAGGCAATAGGTCGCTGCATTGTGACCTTGAGGGCTAAATGTCATTCTGATTTCTCTCTGCCTCTGTTTCTCTCTATCTCTTGTCTCTCTTGCTCCTACTCAGCTGCCATCTCCTAATGCCTCACCACTACCCCGAAACAAGAGCCTGCCGACCACGGACTATGGAGCCTCTGAAATTGTAAATCCAAATAGACCCTGTTTCTCTCAGGGATGTGTCACAGTGATGAAAGTCTGACTAAGACAGTTAAAGAAAAAAAACTGTATAAATAAAGGCCAATGCTTCAGGCTGTGAGGAGGATCCTATGTAATCAGAGCAACAGAGGGGTGAATGATGGATGTTTATATTCTTTGCCAGGCAGAAAAGGATTCCGTTTGGTGCTGGACAAACCAGGTGATGTGGCTTGGTCTGTTAACATCTTAGGATATCAAGAAACAAAGAAGTTGGGGGAGGCAGGAAAAGAAGGGAGTAAGAGAGAGAGAGAAAGAAAAGGAGAAGCCCACCACACTTACTAGGCAAGCCTATGATGCCAAAGTTCCATAACCTCCCAAATCATGAAGGTCTTCTGGTATACAGTATACAAGTCCAAGCCTTTTGAAGGTGATCTCACCCCCAAAATATTTGAACATTACATAGTCCTGCTCAATTCACAGTATCCTGGCTTGTGATTTCTATGCAGAAGATTGGGTTCCTTTTCAGGTAACAAGCTGATAAGAGAGTATGTTTAACTTACTCTCTCTATAATTATCTGACACCAAATAGCATAATCAAGGAACTATGGATGTGACCATATCTGTGATGTTAGGGTTTTCTATGCAAAGAAAATTAAGACCTCATCTGTGGTGACGCAATATTATGAAAATTCCTCTTACATTCTAAGAAACAGGAACTTTTGCTGGACCTCACAGCCAGAGTTAATAATACACTTGAGGTTACTTAAGACTGTTAGTTTACTGTGTACTCAGCCTGTTTGTTTAACCTGTTTTTTAAGACAGTGGTGTAAGAACTAATCTTACTTACATTAGAATTCCCATGTAATCAACTTTCATGACCTAAATTAATACACAGCTGTAATCTTAAATTATGTATTCTTACATGCCTCTGACCCAGAACAATGCATGTATATCATTTGCTGAAAGCAGCAAATACAGAAGCAGTCTTCTAAAATTAACATCTATTTATGGTTGGTTGATAAACAATGATATTTGTAATAATGTTTGTTGTTAGAGTCAGTGACTTAATCCCTTGTAAAATTCCATTAACAATTTCTGTAAAGTGTACCATTTTTCCCTGTATGATTCTTTCTGTACTGTTCAATAAACACAGAGAGAAAGTATTTGTTAGGGAAACACACAGACAGAACACCACACATACAGCCATACAACAGACAGAAATGCACAAAAACACACAATCACACATGGGAACAGGGACAGGAACAGATTCACAAGACAGCCCCCAGGCAGGCACAGATTCAGACTCATATAATAGACAAAGGACAGGAGATGCAGGGAGCATGAAGTCGAGAATTCAAATATGGCCTCACTTTGGTTAAACAATTCCAAGGAGAGAGGGAGCTCTTATTTCTTTCCTTAATGCAATACCATTGGATTAATGGTGACTGGGAGTTCATCACTAATGTCTTTCATCTGCACATTCCTTGAAAGGACAAGAAGTGAAAGTTAAAAGTGGTCTTCACCCATTCAAACTGTAAAAAAGCCTTACTCCATGCAAACAAATGCTTTCATTTTGTGTTATGGGCTTTCCTCTTTCTCTTTCTGAGAGGTCATAAGGCCAGTCATTTGTATTCTAGGGGAACTCGTGTGATCTATGTTCATCTTAGAACATCAGACTGTTGCCAAACAACGTTCTTCACCAAGCAAGTTCCTGTGTCAAAGCTATGAAGCGACTCCTCTCCTGCAACCATAGCAAATCCTTCTGCACAGACACAGGTGTAATCATGTGGCCGCCGGTGGGCCATCCCAGAAAAGGGACAATGGGGAAGTGGAGAAATGACATAGTTACTCACACAGGTGGTGATAGTATAATTTGATCCAAAATGTCATGATTGTTTCCAGGGTGGCATAAAAAGCTACTAAAAACTTCTTATACACTGAAACTTTCACACCACACACACACACACACACACACACACACACACACACACACACACACACAGAGAGAGAGAGAGAGAAAGAGAGAGAGAGAGAGAGAGAGAGAGAGAGAGAGAGAGAGAGAGAGAGAGAGAGAGAGAGAAGGGAGAGAGAACTTCATCATATCTTTGAATTGCCTTCAGATATTCTCAAGAATGAATTTTCCTCACCCTGCAGGCATGATACACATTTCTACAAGTTACTGGTCTAGGAGGACCCAGATATCACCCAAACAGCCCAGGCTATTGCCATTGCCCTTGGTTATCCCCCCATCACTCAGGTTAAGACCTTAGTGCTGAAAACACCAAACACCCTGACTTCAGGACCTAAAGAGAGCAATCTCACACCTAGGAATTTTCTCCCCTGCTAGCTAGCTTTCAAGGTGTCAGATAGGGCTATGCACACAGATAAGAAAGAAAAGACATCAGTGCTCTTACCTAGCACTGGGCCCTGCATGCTGCAATACTGTCCTGCAAGACAAGATATGCTCCCTGGTGCAATATTGGTGTGACTGTTGTAGGGTCCAGAGGATAGGTAGGAGGGCTACAAAAGGCTCTACTCTGAACATGACAGTTAATGCACTTAACTGGAAGAAGTTCTGGTTGTCTGCTTTACACATGCACAGGATAACACCAGCAAAAACTCTAATTTAGATGTGATAGATCATCTCCAGGACCAGCCCTACTGAGGTGTTATTGGCAGTTAATAGTTTCTATGGTGGAAAAATTATTCTTTTTGAAGATGTGACTATAGACAGCATCCCGATGCTCCAGTGCACAGCTCCACACCCGTGCACAAATGGGCAGTGCTAACTGGATTTCACAGATTATAATAAAAGAAGACATGAAGTTGGGAGGAAAAATGGTGGAATATGAGAGTAGTTAGAAGAGGAATTGGAGTAGATAACTTAGTATTTTATTGTACACATGAAAATCTTGAGGATTAAGAAAAACATTTTGTAAGGGTATTTTAATAGGATACTAGAAAGCAGTTTCATAGAAGGATGAATAGTCTTTTGTGCTTCACTGGTATTTTTTTTTTAAACATTGTCTTTTGAACCAAAGATTAAGATCCTCACAAATGCATAGAAATAAGCAGGAGGTATTTAGAGCCATTCAATCACAAATGTATAAGGAAACATCCTGTCAATCTGGTTATCTGTACAGGAGAGAGGGAAACATCAGGATGGAGCCTGACATAGGGAAAATGGGTGATGTGATTCACAGTAAGCAAATAGTGTTCGTATTCTCCCATGAAGATTCAAGCTTCATGAATGTCTACTACTAATGTGAAATAGTTGTCATGAATGAATTTTCAAATTTTTGACTTTTCTAAAGCTTTCTGGACACTAACAACGAAGTGTTTTTAAAAATAAAATTATTTTTAAGAGTTTTATGATTTTATAATAAAAATTACAACATGATCAGATTTCAGTCTCTCTTAGAAAACCAGTAGTAATGTGAATTACTTACTAATAATTTAAAATGTTTGTATTTTAAATTGGGACATTTAAAATGCCTCTCAAGAGAGTCCCAGATAATAAGAGATAACATTAATCAAATACTTATTTACATTAGGTACTATGTTAGTCGATCATAAAACACCATTTCATTCATTGCCCACACAATATTTTGATATGTTCTTCAGTTGGTACACATTTTACAGAGCTAAGGAAACATGTCAAGAATCATAGCCATTTGAGTGATTAAAGTTCAAAGCACATTTGCTCAATAGTCAGACCACCAAGAGGGCACTTTATATAGTATTCTCATATAGTAAGCATGGACACTTCATATAGCTTCACATATAATAAACTCGGGCATTTTCTATTTATGTTATTGTTGGAAACACTAAAGCATTTGGAAAACTTGTTGGAAGGTCAAAGATGACAATGGGAAAAAGGTGTTTCTACAAATTGACAGGGAAATTTTCCTAAAATTTTCTGATATTTTGTGGAGGTTTCTATTGTTTGTTTGTCCTTTTCTTCCTCCCCCTTCCCCTCCAAGAATAATAAGACACAAACCAGAAATAAAAATAAAATTGTGAGTTACATATGTGTATGCCTACACTAATGAAAGTGTGTATACTAACTACAGCAAATTGGCTAGTGATTGGGAAGCAAAGGTATAGAACGGAAATAGTATTTTAATGTTCTTTATCTTGATTCTAACCATTGTAAATAACAATATAAAATTCTAAGCAACTTTTCTATGTACAACTTTTACAATGTTATTCAATATTTAGATATTTGAGTGAAATGCTATTAGTCTAGATCAGTAAATTTAGAATGACATAAAAATGAGTACCGTAATTTTAAGGAAAAATAAAGATATTTCTTCCTATTTAAATTCCAATTATTCCACACAATCTGGAACTTCTACAACTGTTTTCTGGGTACAGCATTTCTTTGCCCAGATATCAAAACCAGCGTTTTCCAGAGGAAGCCCAGGTTAATGTTGAATGGATTGACAACCCAGAGATCAAAACCATAGTCAACATAGGCTTCAAATATGCTACAAGCTTTTTAACTTCAAAGAGAACATAGAAAATTGTCATTATTGTTGTTATTATTGTGATCTTTTTTCTGGTTTTTCAAGACAGGATTTCTCTGTGTAACCCTGGCTGTCCTGGAACTCACTCTGTAGACCAGGCTGGCCTCAGATTCACAGAGATCTGCCTGCGTCTGCCTCCCAAGTGCCGGGATTAAAGGCATGTGCCACCAGCACCCCATTGTTGTTATTATTTTAAGCAAACAAAATAATGTATTTCATCATTACGTTTTTATATTAATACATGTATATCATAATTTTCTCACAATTCACATCCTCCATTTTTCTTATTTTTAATACTATTTCTTTCAGGAAAAATATTTAATATTTTACATCACCATTTTATAGCTAAAAGTCATTGACTTATAATTTCAAAAGATGAGTTAACATATTGCTCATATGTTATATTTGTGAATGTTATTTCATATTCTTTTTTATATTTATTTCAATTTTATTTTTTTAACAAACTTTCTTTGGGAAATTTTGATTCTTTGGGAATTTCACATCATGCACCCCAATTATATTCTGCTAATCTTCCAATCCCCTCCATATCTACCCCTCACCCTTGCAGCATCTCCCCTCCCCCCAAAAAATCAAAAACCTCTTTGTTCCTCTGTCTTTCCCATCCTTCCAACATCTCTCCATTCGTGTTAGTGGCATTGGGAGCCATGGTATGTCACACAGTGTACCCTTTTGTCCAATCAGCCTTACTTGCAAATGTTCATTACAATAAGTCATTGGTCTGGTTCAAGGCCTCTGGTTTCTGGTAAACTGTCATCACTGGACCCTCACCAAAACTCCTCTCTGATACACCACAGCTACCCCGAGTCATGGAGATCCTGCAGGTATCATTCCACAGGATCAGTCCTTTCACATTGCTCCAGCAGGACACAGATGAGTAGATGTTAGGGAGGGCCAACCCAAGGCCCTGGATGTTGGCCTGGGTGGCAGCAGAGCTGGTCAATTTGGGCCCGTGGGGCCCTCCATCAGTTGAGGAGCAGAGCCAGCTCTTCTACATCCATGCTATCAGGTCCAGTTCTCTCCATGCCCATAGGTGGGGCCATCTCTCCCAAGTGCCAGGGTGGTACGGTAAGCAACTCTCCTGTGAAGGTAGGGGCCAGCTCTCTTGCTACAATGTCTAGCAAGGGGCAGGGCCAGCTTTCCCAGGGCCAGCCAAAGGCTCTCTGGTTTCATCACGCATGGTTCATATGGCTCCCTATGATAACACAGGGCCATAGACATCAGCACAGACCCCAGCTTCAGCTGGACTGCAAATCCAGAAATGACCCTCAGAGGCAGCTTGAGCCTGGCTGACATCATGGATTTGGGTGGCAGCACTGCCCTCAAACACCAACAAGGCCACAAGTTGCAGCCCAGACTCCAGGCTTCTGTGTGGCCTTTGGTAGCAACACAGGCCTTGGACTTCAACACAGACCCTGGCTGCAGTAGGACCACTGATCCAGACATGGTCCTCGGCAGCACAGCACAGCCATGGATGTTACCATGGCCATAGGTGGTAGCACAGGTCACTCACATTGGCATGGCCCCATTGGCAGTGTGGCCCTCAGACACCAAATTGGCTCCAAGTGGCAGCCCAGACCCAGGGCAAATGCATGTCCTTTGATGGCAACAGGAGCCATGGATATCAACACAGATCCTGGCTGCAGTAGGGCCACAGACCCGGACATGGCCCTCGGCTGCAGCTCTGGCCCAGATGTCATCGTGGCACCAGGTAGCAGTGCAGGACACTCAGATCAATATGGCCCTGGCTGCAGCATGGCCCTCAGGCACCAACATGGTCTCAGGTGCCTGACCAGATTCTGGGCATGGACATGGCCCTCTGTGGCAACAGAAGCTATGACATCAACTCAGAGCCTAGCTGTTGTAGGGTCACAGACCTAGACATGGCCCTCAGCAGCAGCTTGGGCTAAGATGACACCATGGCCCCATGTGGCAGCACAGGCTACTCAGATCTGTATGGCCATGTCTGCAGCATGGCCCTCATATTCCAACAAGGCCACAGGTTGGAACCCAGATGCTGGGCTTCCATGTGGCTTTTGGTGGCAACACAGGCCTTGGACTTCATCACAGATCCCAACTGCAGTAGGACCATGTATCCAAACATGGTCCTCAGCAGCAGCCCAGGCCTGGATGTCACCATGGCCCCAGGTGGCAGTGCAGGCCACTCAAATTGGCATGGCCCTGGTAGCAGTGTGGACTTCAGACACTAACATGGCCCCAGGTGGCAGCCCAGACCCAGGGCATATGCATGGCACTTAATGATAACAGGAGCTGTTGATGAATTGCTATACGGTCTTATTAATAAAAAAAAACTGGGAGCCAGAAATTGGCTTTAAAGCCTGAGAGAGATCAGAGGAATAGGAAAAGCCACAGCTAACCTTACCTCACCAACTCTGCAGCTTCCAAAGCAAGCTACTTCCTGTCTACCCACACCTATATGCCTTTCTGTTCTGTTCTCTCATTTGTTCTCTCAGCCCAGCTACATCAATTCCTCTTCCTGCCTAGCTCTGACACTTCCTGTCTGTATAGACCTCCCGACCTCTATGGTTAGTGCTGGGATTAAAGGCATGTATCACCATGTCTGGCTCTGTTCTCAGTGTGATCTTGAACTCACAGAGATCTAGACACATCCCTGACTCCTAAGAAATAGGATTAAAGGGGTGAGCTACCATTGCCTGACTTCTATGCTAATATAGTGGCTGGCTTTTTCCTCTGATCCTCATGTAAATTTTATTGGGAAACACAGTATATTGGGGGGGGGGGACAATACATTACCACAAGGAGCCACGGACATCAACTATGGACCAGCCTTAATATTCTACTATCCCAGGGGGCCGAGAAGGGACACTACCAGTGGCGCAGGAGTGCATCTAGGTACACTGAGTTCTTTAGTCCATTCACTTTATTCTTCTAAGCCAATTCTATCTATATAGTTTCAGCCCTGTCCTCACATTCAGCTCTTCTCTGTGCCCAGTTATCCTGTCCTCATAGTTTTAGTAAACTCTTGTGCCTTTGACCTGATCTTCCTCCTCCGTTCTTTCGTCCTCCATCTTTATCATTTCTGGCTCCTTACCCCTGGCCCTGATAAACTCTACACGAGATCTGCTTTACCCTCTACTGAACCTCTGTCTTCCTTCCTTCTGTTTGGCCATGCGGTTCTGTGTCCTCTCTTTCTGCCTTACCGTTCATTCTTCCTTTCCTCTCTCTGGCCATGCGGTTCTGTGTCTGCCTCTGTAATTCCGCTCCAGTCCTTACTGCACCTGGTTATGTAAAATGCCCTATTGTCTTCAGTCAGTCTCTCTGCCTTGCCCCTAAACATGGAGGAAGGGAATGGTCTGAGCTTCATTTGCTAAGGAAACAAAGCTATGCATCTCCAGCCAGCTTGTCTCCTAGGCTCAACTGGGGAGTTAGTTACCTAGAAGTTCAGCAGGTCTGAGGAGCTAAACTGTTTGCCAAATGGTCTGGGAATATTTGGGCATGCAAGAATTTCATAGCAGAAGACAGCTGAAATATTAAAAGCTGGATAACACCAAATATTCATAATAAATGGCTTGCCTTTTGACAGACCCTTGGCCAGTCAAATTATAGCTTTAATACACAGCTAAATCTCTATAATAGAGGGATCAGCTTCCAGATACCTTAGGGCCTGAAGGGAAATCCACTGCATTGTACTAGACTTTTCTATCTGAGGGGGTTAGAGAAATAGACACTCACACTCTCTTGATGGTTCCCTTGTTATATTCTCTTTTCCTTCTCCTCCTCCTTCTCCTTCTTCTTCTCTGACTCCCCCTCCTCTCCCCCCTCCTCCTCCTCCTTCTCCTTCTTCTCTAGTAAACTTTTTTCTACAGCTTATATACCCCAACAAAATCTTTCAGGCAATACAGGAAGCACAATTGTGGTTACATTCCATTTTTCAAGAGAATGACTATAATGAATACAGGTAAAAACATGTTTTTCATTTCCCTTACATGATTAAAAACAGTCACCCCAGCAACCCATATACATTTACATCTAAGTAACTTGTTACAGATTAACAGAACATGAACAAGCAAGGAGCATTTTTTTTCTCAGCTAACTCTTTTGTTGGCAGGCTGCATATTGCGGTTACAAAGAAAGGGCCAATTATTTTATTATTTATCTTGAAAGGTAATCTTACAAGGATTCTTAAAGGAATCACAAACTTACACTTTTGTTTATGAAAAAGATTCAATTCTGCTCTACTTTAAATCTCTAGGGTACATACCCATCCATCAATAGTTTTTTATATCAAAAGATTGAGAGCAGAATGAGTACAAGCAATTAATCATCACCTTTGGTCATCAACCAATCTTAGCAAGAAAAGTGTGTCAGCTAGTAATAACTGGACTGCTTTGTTCTTGTTCCCTGTCTTTAAAGAGTTCTGCATTCAACTATGCGCCTTTCTAAAACTTTAGATTATATTATTAGGTTTGTCACCTCAAAGCTATTTGATAAAAACATCTTAGTCTAACTTTAAGTTATTTTCAAAGCTTTATTTCAGCTATTATGCACTCTGAAACCTGTAAACACATCTCCCAACATTAATGTTAAAAGAATTTAAGCTAGCAGGGCTACTGGGACTCAATTGTTTTTCTTAATCATTAACCTAAGTCATAGTTTATATGGCTCCTCAATAGAAACTCATGTGTTGTAGCAGTGTGCCACCTCCTCCTTGTTTATATTTTTAATCATCAAAATTCCGTATAAACTAACATTATTATCAATCAGACAGTACAGCTTAGGAAGGAATCATCTTCATAAAAATCCACCAGTAAAAATGCCCAGTAGAATGAGATGTTTCCATGAGATAATCACTACATTACAGGAAGTAAGGCTCTCCTCACATCCAATCACACCATACCAGATACCAGAGAAAGACAGCAGCAACAAACATGTAAAGGTACAGCAGAAGCAAAAGACATTTTAGGGTCCGTGGTCTCAGGGACTTACCTATCCAAGATTGACCCATAAGAGAGTTTCCTTCTGGTAGGCTGACACCTTGAACTTCAATTACCACCTGCTGCTTCTCTGACCTGGCTACCAGCAATCAACACAGATCCTGGCTGCAATAGGGCCATGAACCCAGACATGACTCTCAGCTCCAGCTCTAGCCCAGATGTCACCATGGCACCAGGTGGCAGTGTAGGCAAATCAGATGGGTATGGTCCCTGTGGTGGCATGGCCCTAGGACACCTATATGGTTACAGGTGGCAGCACAGACACTGGGTATCCTTGTAGCCTTTGGTGGTAACACAGGCCATGGATATCAACACAGACTCTGGATGTAGTTGGACCATGGACCCAGACATGGCCCTTGGCAGCAGACCAGGCCTGGACATCACCCTGGCTCCAGGTGGCAAGCAGGCCTCCCACATCAGTCTGCTCCTCACCACCTTTACTTCTTCTATTCCTCCTCTTTCCACAGTATATGAACTATTCTGCATTTTCTCTCCCATTTCTCCACCACATATTTGCTCATCATAATGTCATCCACCTGTCAGAAACAGGACGGTCCTGTGGATGTCTTCCTGCCAGCCCAAGCCTTGAGGACCCAGGCTAGCCTGTGGGTAACTTCCATCTGCCTGAGTTATTCCTTATTCTTTAGGGCAAAAGAATTGTTTTATTTTTCTTCCTATCCCCCTCTGAATAAACATACATTTCTGGATTTTAAAAAGAATTATTTTAATTATGTACATATAGGTAAGGTATGTGCATGGAAGTTCAGCTGCCACCAGAGACCAGAAGAGGGTGTCCTGGAACTGAAGTGATAGCCTATTATGAGCTTCCTGACATGAGCACTGGGAAGGGAACCCTGGTCCTCCAAAACAGCAGTAAGAGCTCTTAAGCCCTGAGCCTGCTCTACAGCTCATCCTCACTGTATGTTTCTAATTTCTAAATTTATAAGTTATATTGTTTTAAATAAAGAGTTAAGCATTATGGAAAGGAAAAGACAAATGTACAGAAATAAGGATATTTTTGTGATACAGAGATTAATATGTAGATTATTGAACAAATATGAACAATAATAACAACAAACCCTAACCTCACAGTCTAGACACTAAGAATAAACTCGATCTCTACTGATATCATCAGATCAGTAATTACAAATTTTATCACGACCTATCTATCTGCTCTGTTCCACTTGCTTTCCAAGTTGTTTACCATTGAGACCCCAAAAAGCAGAGCAAAGGGCACACTTCAGCTTAATGTCTTTCTGTGCAAAAGAATCAAGGCTGTGGATTTCAGCAGGAAGTCAGACTTTAACCAAGATATAATTAAATTTCATTTATAAATGTTAATTATGATTTGAAATCAAAAGCTTTATGATAACAGAATATGACCCTGTTACCATATGTGTTCTGGTGGACAAATTGTTTTATTTCCCTTTACTTTCTCACTCACTGCAAATATTTGTCTTTTTCAGATAACCTTCCCTAAAAGTAAATAGTGGCTACCTTTGTAGTGAAGTTTGATAAAGAAGTTAAACATTATAAAGCCCTCCAGATGGAAATGGTTCCAAAACAACTTTGTAGTTTCATTCCACTGCTAAGTTACCTGATAAAATCCTTAATCTCAATATCTTGGTTCCCACAATGTTCTTCATAAATACCTTCTTCAGCTTTTAGGTGATAAAACCAAAGCTCATCAGTATGTGTGTTTAAGTCATAATGATGAAAGCTTGTTGTATCTCAAAGCATTAGGGGTAACAATTCTACAAAAATGGTTGAAGTTTGCTGTAGAGTTAGAAAGTGAAGCATGAGGCCAGTGAGATGCCTAGCTAATGAAAACAGCATATGTGGTCAACCATGATGGCCTGACACTGATCCCCAGAGCCCACATGGTAGAAAGATAGAATCAACTTTACAGTTATTATCTGACCTCTACAGACATGCTATGGCAGCACAGACATACAGACAGTCATAAACCACACACACACACACACACACACACACACACACACACAAACACAAGATAAATGAAAAATAATCAAATGAATCATTTCAAACCTTGCAAATGTGAAAAGAGTTACTTTTAAAGATTTGTTTATTTTTTATTTTGTGTGTGAGTGTTTTTCTTGCACATACGTAAGGGCATCACCTCTGTGCAGTGCCCTCAGAGGCTGGAAGAGTTCTTTGGATCCCATGAAACTAGAGATACAAGTGGCTGTGAGCCACCATGTGGGTGCAAGGAACCAATCCCAAATTCTACACAAGAGCAGTAAGTACTCTGAACCACTGAGTCTTTTCTCCAGCCTCTAGAGTGAGGTTATAAATGCAGTCCTTCTGCAACTAAACATGCACAAAAACCTGATGAAAACTGGAAGGTGATAACTTCAGAATACAGAAAACAAAGCATTCATAGGCAAAAGGAACAGAAAAATCCATGAATTCATTAGGAAAAAATCTTGTCTCAATAGGAAAAAATAAAGAACAACAACAGCAAATCCTATTACAAATACTAACAAACATATTTCACATTCCTTATAGAAGAATAAATTGAAATAACCTATTTGGGAATTAAATGGAATTGTCTAGATACTTCTACTCCTTCGCACACTACAATATAACCTACCACACATATGAGATGTGATTTATGTCCCAAAGGTCCACATGCTGGAAGCAAGGTGTCCAGAGTTAACAGTGCTGTGGTGGCTGTGGTGGTAGAATAGTTAGAGGTGGGCCCTCAGGGACATCATTAGGTTTTTGTGACTGCACCAATAAATGGATTAGTACTGTATCATTGGCATGGCTCAGGCTTGGATAGAAGGGACTTTTTTCATAAGTAAGTTTAATTAAAAAACAAAGAAACAGACAAATAACAACAAAACCTCCTGCTTGTCCTGTCCCCAACTCTTGATTCTTGGGATGCCATGTCATATCTCCTCCTCTTTGTTGTAGCATCCAGCATTATGCATTAACAATAGCCAACATCTGTCTTGGTCTAAAATCTCCATAACTGGGAACTAAATGAGACTCTTTTTATAATGTATGCAATTTTATGTTTTTGTTATAGCAGAACAAAAATAGCATGTACAAGAATATTCAATGTAAAGATTTTCTGCTGGAATATGCCATACAATATCTATGCACAGATTGCTAGAGTAACAGAAGAATAATATAATAATAAATAGTAATATCAGTTGGAGAGCCAGGATCTGAATGATAGCTGACAGTAGAAAACACTGGCCTTCATTAGTAAAGAAATATCTATTTTACAGAGCAGAACAGAGAGGGAGCCCAGAATCTATTAGAAAAGACTTTTCCCTAATTGAGGAGTTTGCTTCTTCCGGAAGCAGGTATCTGCAGCAGGCTATAGCCATAACCTAAGACAGAGAGAAAGAATGAGAAAGTCTGCATTGTATTTTTAGTAGGGGATATTTTAAAGGGGGAGAATGGAAAGAGGGGAGAAAAAGAAGTAAAAGGAAAGAGGAAAGAATAAGACAGGGAGCAGAACAAAGTTGGTCCATTAAAGTGACATAAGATATTAAATAAGAGAAGTATAAAAATGAAGAAAGAAAGGACGTGAGACGACCCACTTGGTAAAGACACTTGCTACCCAAATGTGCAAGCTTAATGGCCCAAGTAAGAAACCTAAAATCCATATAAAGGTGGAAGGAGAGAGCTGACTCCACAAAGTTGTCCTCTAACCTCTACATACAAGTCAGAGCGCGCGCGTGCGCGCGCGCGCGCGCGCGCACACACACACACACACACACACACACACACACACACTAAATAAAAATAATAATGTTAATGTGAAGGAGAAAGCTTGATAGAGAAATAGTGTGTGTGTGTGTGTGTGTGTGTGTGTGTGTGTGTGTGTGTGTATGTTATGTATGCATGCATATATGCACATGCAGGTGTGTGAGTAGTCTTTTGCCTGGATACTGGTTCCTAGCCTTTTCTGAGTAGTCCTGGGAAATGTCATATCACTGGTGTCAGTCCTGACTCTGGATATTCCACCATGGGGTGAAATTATGCATAATGTTCACACCTCTGAGCAGTCCTTCATAGATTTCAGGTATGTGTGCACATCCTGTGTCTTTTGCAGAGAACACAATCTGGGTTTTAGTTGAATAACAGTTTTGCAGGCTGAGCCTGCTGAGAGCAGAGTCTTTACAGATTACCTGGTGACATTTCTTTATCTCTCTTCATTTTAGCTTTAGCAAGAGTTCCATTATATCTTTCCTTGTCTGAAGGGATTTCTTTTACCACTTATTATATTATAAAACTCTGGGACAAATATAGATAAGAACCTGAGATAGTCACCATGACCATGACACACCTGCCACCATTCACCTCCTGGATCCAAAAGGCTGTGCAAACTTTTGGCCCTGCCTCTTCTCCCCGGGGCCACTCTTTCTCCTGTCCTGAGTCCTCCAAGGACTCCCTGATCTCCTCTGGCCAGTTGAATGTGAACATCCACTTCTTGAACCAAATGCTCTATTCTATTTGGACAACAGACCAGGACATAAACAAAATTCCCATACCATTTCCTCCTTTTTGTCTAATTAAAAAGGAAAGGTTCTAACTCTAATGTAGTAAAACTATACACAATAAGAATAATTATCAGGTATTATCCAAATAGAAAGGAAAGGTAATACCCTTGACAAAAATGAAACTACATACAACAAGAAAAATTATCAAGTAAGAAACACATTTTCAATGTCCAGTCCATAGGTAATTGGCAAATTTAGAGAGATTACTCCATTAGCTGTCCTCTTCTGGAGAGTTCAATGTTTTGTACCTAATTTACTTTCTACCATGTTTCAGGAGAACTGTAACCATAACTGTCTAGTCTTCAATCCCATCAAAGAACTGAGGGAGACAAAATATTACCTAAGTAAACAGATAGTACATAGCAAGTGGCTTCCAAAATTAAGAGAAATAACAGAAACAGCTGGCTGACTGGACAGTCACCCAAAGATCCTCTGTAATTTGGGGCATCCATCTTTGACCTACAGGCCTAGAATATCTGAAGGACTTTTCTTTCAAGCAGAAAATTTTGAAGGACTGTCCTACGATGTCATGGCAATGTTCAGTAGTCACTTTTCTTTGTGTCCTGCTTGTCCAGATTGGACAGCATACTGTCAGCAACCAAGGCAAAGGAAGTTTCTTGCCCAAGTGGTTAGCTTTTGCCACAACAAAAGCAAATTCCATATCAAGTTTCTTCAATGCCCATCATCCCTTTTTTGAAGTAGATTGTTGCTGCCAGGAGCAGATGTGTTTCATGTCAAGAAAAGCCTATGTTATTAAAACATTTTAAATGCCATATTCTGTAGGTCTTTGAAGTGTTTGAAGATCATCTATCTATCTCTGTATGACCTTGCAAACATAACTAATGTGACTATAAGTTTGATAGTTATGGGTTACTACTAACTTCTATTTTTTTAATTATCCTAAATAGATTTCAAAGACTAAAAATTCACAAGGCATAATTAAATGAGCTTCATAGGTATAATACCTTAAGCAAAAATAGAAACATATGTACAGTATAACAAAAATAACCTTAAATTTGTATCAATACACAAAAATATATTAAACAAAAGTATATACATGCAGTATAATAAAATAACTTCAAATATATATCAAAATACAAAAATCCTTACCAATATAAAATTTGTTGAGATCAGTAGTTGCTTTTGGGATTAAAGTAGATTTAATAATCTGACCTTTCCCCTTATTGTTCCTATATCACTACCTTTTTTCTTTTCAGAAAAAAATCCCTGAAATCTAACCTCCTTTGATTAGTATTTTCTTGATCACGACCAGTAACAACTTGCAAACAGCCCCCGTGAACAATAATAAACATCTATAATTCACTGAACTGCCAAAAACCATCTACCCCACCTCTTGGGAATGTGCACATCATATTTTCTAGACTGTTTCCTGTCGACATGGGGCACTGGCATCTTTAGGGGACCCTGAGAAAACAGAGATAAGGGTCAAGTCCAGGAAATCCAGCTGTTGTCCAGTCTGGTGTCAGAGAACAAATGCAAGGCTATCTGAAGTCTTGGCTGCAGTAGTCTAAGAGGCTGGACCATATTAACTAACTGTCTTGAAATTGTCCTGAGCAGTTTGTAGTCCAAAGCTGATCTTTGGATGATGTTTGTCAGCTTAGTGGTATTATCACAATACAGGTGGAATTGTCATTGTGGGGCCCCATCATCTTTTGAAGACTTCAAAGATTGCTGTCAGGAATGTTCATCATTCACTGCACAATGCTTAACAATATTCAATGTCATGTGCTGGGGAGATTAAAGGACCATAATGTAGCTAGAGTTTTCCTGGTCCTGCCTGGCCCACAGTCAGGACAAATCTCTCTCACCTGCCAGTCGTCAGCTGCTCAGACCCAACCAAGTAAACACACAGACTTATATTGCTTACAAACTGCATGGCCATGGCAGGCTTCTTGTTATCTAGTTTTTATATCTTAAATTAACACATTTCTATTAGTCTATAAGTTGCCATGTGGCTAGCGGCTTACCAGTACCTTACATCTCGCTTGTCGTGGTGGCGGCTGGCAGTGTCTCTCTGCCTCGACTTCCACTTCCCAGAATTCTCCTCTCTCCTTGTCCTGCCTATACTTCCTGCCTGGCTACTGGCCAATAAGTGTTTTATTTATTAACCAATCAGAGCAACACATTTAACATGCAGAACATCCCACAGCACCATAATCTATTAAATATATCCAGGATAAACAGGCTTAATTCCGTAATTCAGACTCCAGCCTTAAATCACGTACAGGAAGCTACGTGAAAGCTAAGGTTAGAATTAGTTAGTACTCTATGAGTATTAATATCAAAACAGAAAGTTTAAATTTTGAGATAGTATGTATACCTTAAAAAAGTTCTAAAGAATCAAAATAAATCTAAGGGATATGAGATTAGTGGCAATAAAAGTCCCTAGGTTTTGGTTTTCTTATGTCCCATGCCAGGTGGCTCTTCTGATATGAGACAGAAACTTTGGATTTTCATTTAGCAAACATGTTTGGGTTTAGAGAAGGAGAGAGCCATGCTCCAACTCCGAAGCCAGATTTAGTTTTTAATTGACTTGGGACTACATAAATACCACCTGCCTCACAGGTCTGTAGAGAACAGAAAAAAACAGACATTTTAAAATGTCTATGAAATTTTACCCTGTTGAAAGTGTGCTGTACCATTAGGCCAATTTACTCCTTTTCTTCTTCTTCTTCTTCTTCTTCTTCTTCTTCTTCTTCTTCTTCTTCTTCTTCTTCTTCTTCTTCTTCTTCTCCTTCTTCTTCTTCTTCTTCTTCTTCTTCTTCTTCTTCTTCTTCTTCTTCTTCTTCTTCTTCTCCTCCTCCTCCTCCTCCTCCTCCTCCTCCTCCTCCTCCTCCTCCTTCTTCTTCTTCTTCTTCTTCTTCTTCTTCTCCTCCTTCTTCTTCTTTTTTTGCTGTTGTTTTCTAGATGATTTTCTCTTCTTCTTCCAATGCTTTATTCATCCAAAGGTCTTTAGATTACTTTGTTGGATGTTTTTATTCTCTTGGAAAGACAAAAACAAAACCCTCCCCAATCTTAATTTGAGGGATTTTTCCTTTTTGCCAGGTTGAATGGTTGAATGTTGTTTGATGTTGCTTTTCCTAGTCAAAAGGTCTCTCATGTTCAAATCGAATCTTTATCAGTTTTGATAGTATCTATAGCTTTTCTGCTCTTGTTGAAACAAACAAACAAAAAGCCTCTTCCCCAATGTAACATACATCCTGGTTTCCATTCTGAGGACAACACATCTTTAAAGTATACAGGGTGATTTAGTTCAGTGTCTTTTTCTGTTATCTGTAGCTGGTGTTCCCTTTTCACTAGCATTTAAAAAATGTAAAGTTAATAAAGCATGGTGTAATCTATCTCTAGAGGTTGTTATTACCCCTTTATGTTAATTAAGCATTTCTTTTAGAGTGAGATTAGATGTTTCTATAACTGTTTGTCCTGTAGGATTATGTGGTATACCTGTAATATATTTTATGTGGTAATATAAAAAAAATGTTTCATTTTGCTAGAGACATATGCTGTAGCATAGTCAGGCTTAATCTGTACAGGTATTCTATTATAGCCATAACTTCTAATAAATGTGTAATTACATCAGCCTTTTCAGAACTCAAAGCAGTTGTCTATTGAAATCCTGAATATGTATCTACGCTGTGCTGTACATATTTTAATTTTTCAAACTCTGCAAAATAAAACACATCCATTTGCCCAATTTTATTTCTTTGAGTACCCTTTTGGTTATTTCTTGCAGGTAGTAGAGTTTAGTTACACAAAAACAAGTAGGACATTTCTTTATGATTTCCTTGGCTTGTTGCCGAATGATAGAAAAATCTTTTCTAAGCCTTGTTATTAACACGGTGTTTCTTATGAAATTCGGAAGCTTCTAGCACATTTCCTACCAATAGCCAGTCAATTTCATCATAATTTCGTGCTAGATGGCCTGGTAGACCTGTATGGGATCTGATATGTGTTATATATAGGGGATGATTCCTGTTTCTGATGATTTTCTATAACTGAATAAATAACAAAGTTAATTCTGAATCATTGGGAATAAGTTCATCCATTTCAATATGTAAAACAACTCTGCATATTGAGAATTAATAACTATACTAAGAGGCTCTGGAAAAATCTAACAATACCATGAGAATAGCATATAATTCTGACTTTTGAATAGAATCATAAGAGCTTTATACCATTTTACTTAAATTTTCTAATTTATTTACATCAGGATAGAATTGGGAGCTCCAGATATTGGTGTTCCCTGTACAATATAAAAGAGGATCCAATTGGTTCTTTTTATAAATTGAAGTCTCTTGCTTTTGGGATATTTGTTATTAATGTCTCCCAAAAAATTACTGCTAGCTCTTTGCCATTTTCTGCCCATAAAGAGGAAATTTTAGCATTAGTAAAAGGTACTACAATTTCTGTTGGGTCCATTTCTGTTAATTGATGAAGTCTCAATTTTCCTTTTAGAATCAATTCAGAAACCTTTTCTACATAGGTCTTTAATTTTTGTTCTGTTTGTGTGGCAAAAATATCCATTCTAAAATATTGCCTTCTCTCTGCATAAGAATTGTAGTAGGAGAATGAGTAGAAGATACAATAACTAGAATATAGTCAAGCTCTGGATCCAAGCAATCCACATGTACATTCTGTAATTTTTTTTTCTACCAGAGTCAATTCTATCTCAGCTTCAGCTGATAATATTTCTTTGGACTATTTAAGTCCCTACTATTTTGTAAGGTTTGAAACAAATTACTTAATTCTTGAGTTGCTAATCTAATTGTGGGTCATAGCCAGTTAATATCTCCCAGCAATTTTTGAAAATCATTGAGTTTTCAATTGATCTCTCCTGATTTGTACCTTTTGTGGTTGAAATTTTTGTAAACCTATTTTCCATCCTAGGTAATTGATAGAATTTACTCTTTGTATTTTTTCAGGAGCAATTTGTAATCCCCAGCAAAGCAATATTTTCTTTACTTCTTTAAACATTTTTTTCCTAAGGTATCTACTTTTGTACTAGCTAGTAAGTCATGGTTCATATAATTAAAATTGTAGATTGAGGAAACTTTATGAATCATTTTCAATGGCTGTTGTACAAAATATTGATACTGGGTGGGGCTGTTGAATATCCCTTGTGGGAGAACTATTCTTTGATATCTTTTAACAGGCTGGGATTTATTAAAGGTAGGAACTGTGAAAGCAAATTTTTTTTCTATCCTGTTCTTGTAATGGCATAGTATCATGGACCATGAGAGACCAACTCCTACTATCAGCTCAAGGTAATAAAAGAATACCTCAGAGTAGCAAGGGTTAGGAAACTTTTTTATCTGAGGGGATTCAGGAATAAGTTTTAATATATTTATGACTGGTGAAGTAAGGAAACACACGCACTTTCTGATGATAACTTTCTCTATTACTTAATCTAAAAAATGGTCTCTGACTCTATCTCCATACTGCTACATTCCATATATACAGCTATATATCTTTCTTTACATACATATGACCATACATCTCTATATACAATTACATCTGTTTTTATGTCTACAATCTATCTTTTACATATATTTCTTTTCTACATGTATTTTCTATACACCTTCATCTTCCTTGTCCCACAGTTACAAATCTCCACACAGCTACAGCTAAACATCTCGTTTACATAGCTCTCTCACCAGACAGCACTTTACACAGTTCTTAGGCATAGCTTCTCTACATAGCAGCAGATCTTTCACATAGCTCTCTCTCACACACTTACTCTCTCTCTCTCTCTCTCTCTCTCTCACACACACACACACACACACACACACACACACACTTCTACATTATCCACTAACTCTTTAGTCACTTACACTTTCATCCACTCACTCTCTCACACTTCTCTCATGCTTCTTCTTCTTCATCTCTCAGCACACACACACACACACACACACACACACACACACACACACACACACTCACATTCTGCAGCAGCTCTCACACAGTTCTACATAGCCGTCTATCTCCACACGATGCTGCTGCTCTCTCTCAGCCAAACTCTGGACAATTATAAACTACATTTTTCAAGGCCCTACCCACTCTCAAAACACAAGATAAGTCATATAGTTTCTCTTAGGCTAGTAATGTCACATTGACCCATACACATAGCTCTAAGTTGGTGAAGAATCCCAGACAGTAAGTAAACAGTTGACTGAAACTTGAACCTGTAGCATCAGCTGAGGCTTGGACTATGTGCAAAATGTCAATTACTGAGAAAGTTACATCTAAAGTTGCTTCAAGCTCTGACCTTAAATAAGCAAAACAACACCTGGAAAAGTGACCTCATGTATTTGTCCCTAGGAGCAACCAGCCTACTTTAAATCTGCTCTGAAGTCTAAAGTTAGCTGTCTATGTAAAAAGGCTGTCTTTGTGACTGAGAATCCTATGTCAGTCTGAGTAATGTAAAATATCCCAGTATTATTTCTATACATCAAAATTATACAGCTTAAACCGAAATCATAACCTGACCATCCACAACTATAAGTATGTCCAAAGATGTAAAACACACCACCAAAGGGCTGTGGAAAGCACCCCACAGCTGTTCTTTTAGGGAGGTATAATGGTGGCACATGAGAAAGTTACGGACAGAAAACAACTGGATTCCACAGCCAGTGACCCCATGGCTTTACCAGGTGAAGCTTCCCATTAGGGAGTTATATGTCTGGTGGGTGGACTTGTCCAACACTAGCTGTCACCTGCTGAATACTCCCACAGCCCTTGGCAGTATAGTAAAAACAAAACAAAACAAAACAAAACAAAACAAAACAACAACAACAAAAAACCAGTCTTTTAAATCAAATGCTATAATAGACTATCCTTTAGGCAATAGAGAAGGCAGGGGAATTCCAGGCTGTAGAGAGCCCATAGGAGGAATAACTTTACTTATGGCTCTCAAATCTGTTAACTTTCATCATTTTCCAGATTTCTTTTTAATAACAAATACAAGAGAATTCCAAGGACTGGTTAATTCTTCAGTATGTTGAATATCTAACTGCTCTTGTACCAGCTGTTCTAATGCTTGTAATTTTCTGATGTTAAAGGCCATTGTTCCACCCAGACAGGTTTGTTAGTTAACAATTTTAAAGGTAGGGCTGTTGGTACATTTTAAAGGTCATGAGCTGTTGGGTCCTATTTATGTATAACTTTAACTGTCTGTGACCACTCTAGAGAATACCTTTTAACATTTCTTTCAGAAGCATTCCCTATCTTATGGTTTGGTTTTGAGATTGGAGCAATGTTGAATTGTGTTTTCCACTGCTGTAACAAATCATGTCCCCATCATTTCATTGCTTTATTAGCCACATATGACTTTAATTTTCCTCTCTGTCCTCCTAGCCCTTTACATTCAACCCATTTTGCACTTTGTTTCACCTGAGATAAGTTTCAATCCCTAGAAGCTCAATATTTACCTCCTGAAGAAGCCAATTTGGATGCCAGGATTTTGGTGCAATTATAGTTACATATGCCACTGTGTCTACCAATCCTCAATGTCATGCCATATATTCATATGTTTAACTTCCATATTTGACTGTTTATAGAAGTTTGCCAAAATATTAGTTTTATGGTTTCTCCTAAAAATTATGTTTTATCTTTTAAAATTGTTCTACCATCTAGAACAGCATTTTTTTTTGTTTTTTTGTTTGTTTTTTTACAGTAGGCATTAGGTTCTTTAATTGCTATGTGGAAGAGTTTCCCCTGTGGTGACAGGGATGACTGACCAAATTTGGCATGCCATTGACAAAGGGTTATGTTGTCTGTCCCCTGTTGATCTGCATTCATTGTTCCAATATTGACATTTGCCATACCCTCTACATATTCCAGAAGGCTGGGGCCTTCTGTTTGGATTATCTCTAGAAAAAAACATTTCTAGGAATGCCTGGCCTACAATTCCTTTTTAGATGACCTTGTTTATCACTATTAAAATATCTGACATTTTGATTTTTCTTAAAGTTCTTGGAAATCACCTCTCCTATCCAAGTATTATCATGAGTATGAGATTTAATATTAACTGGATGTTGCTTCCAGTCATTTATGGGTGTTGATATCACCTTTAAATGCCTGATTACCCTTTGGCACTGTGAATTAACATTTTCAAAAGCCAAACATTCAATTAGTATTTGTTTAGCTTTTGGATCTGATGTCATTCTATTTACGGCTAATGTCCATCTTTGTTAAAATTCAGTGAAGGTTTCTTTTGGGCCTTGTATAATTTTAGTAAATGACTAAGTTCTCTTTCAAGCTTCTTCAACTCTGCACCAAGCATTCAGAGCTGCTATACTACTTAGAGCCAAGGTGTGTTCGTCTATCATATATAGACTGTCTTTGTGCATCAGTATAACCATCCTCACCAAGAAAATGATCTTGGGAAATTTCAATACCTCTAGCCCTACTTTGTTGTTCAATGACCCTAGCCACATATATCCACCAAGACTGCCATTGTAACTGAGGATCAGGTTCCAATATTGCTGTAACCAAATCTTTGCCGTCTTGTGGAATAATTCTGTTATTAGTTGCCCGTGAATTTAACATCTGCCTCACTAAAAGTGAATGCATACCATATGAAATATCGATAACGTAATCTCCTCAAATGTAACATTTCGACAGGATTCCAGTGAGCTCTTCCATTGCCTTGGGATACCTGTCATTTGATGCTTGTTCCTGTATGGTGATTGGATAATTGAGGGTTTTTTTTTTATAAACTTGGGCAGCAACTCTTTAATTTCATAATTTAATGGTGAAGTAGATTCCTCTCTGTGTGTCTGAAATTATCTGTATTAATAAGTTTTTCCAAAACCTGTATTTCAGCAGTCAAAATTTTATTATCATGTTTAGTAATTATTAGTAAGGCTTGTATACTATCAGTAGTAACCTTTTCTAAGGCTTATATCTTCTGAAGAGTAAGTTTTTCTAGGGTTCATATCTTTTCAGTCAACTTCTCATATTTGACACAATTATCAAACCATTTTTAAGGATAAAATATGAATTACTGAACTCATAATAATTAAGACCAAAATTAAATTGATCCCAGCTATGTTGTTTATCACCTCATTTATCTTTTTTATTTGCATCCCATCCACAGTAGCAGTAAACAGGGTCCTAATTTCCTACATTGTGATATTTCCAATTTTTAACATAGGAAAAGTTTTAAGATTCTCCTTTCTCCTTTTTCTTTCTTTTTATTTATTTGGTTTTTAAACTTTATTTTATTTTTTATTTATTTTAATTAATTAGTGTTTTTACAGGGAACATACTCACGGTTGATTCCTGGTTCGATATTATTGTATCTTTCAGGGAGAGCTAAGGGCCAGGGCAGTGCTTGGAATATAGTTAGTACTCAAGCAGGTTCTGAGTACTGATATTCATTTCTATCTAGTGGAGAGAGAAAGCACCTCAACCCTACTACAACTTAGTCCCACTTGAACACTGTGAATGCCACCACTGAAGTAATATATGTAATGAAATTTCATACAATTATTTTGTCTAAGCTGTGCAAGTTCCCAGTGGAGACACATATGCCCACCAAAAAGAAAAAAGAGCTGTCAAAACATGGCAGAAAAGAAACATGGGAAATGAAACATTCAGAACGTCTGGGAAAACCTCAATTAAAACTTCAACAATAGAATTAATAGAGTTATGGCAGAATATCATGACTTGAAAACAACATATGTGAGTTAGAACATTGGGATAAAATAAAGGTAAATTAATAAGAAAGTACAAATAGGACACATGAGACCTACAGGATATCATTAAATGACCTAATCTACTACTAAGGGAACATAAGGACAATAAATAAATATAAGCAAAATGTGCAGTGAAAAATGAAATCATATCACAAATTTTCCTAAATATGGCAAAGGAGATGACCTTTCAATTATATTGAAAATTGTAAGGAAGGAGCACCAAGTGACACGTAAGGGAAACATACTGGACTAACAGGGCATTTCTCAGCAGAGGCTCTAACATCCAGGAAGGCTTTCAATCTCTGGGATACAATTCTCAATCCAGATTACTGTATGCAGCATGCTATTCATAAATGAAGAAGGAAGAAAAATTTCATGATAAACATGAACTATGAATTTATGGCCAATAAGCCAATTTGGAAGGCTCACAAAGGAACACTGCACACCGAAAAGAAGGATAAACTACGGCTTCATTATGCCATCACAATGCTGTACTATGACAACACAATGCTCCATCAAGCCATCATGATGTTTTCCTGTGGAATCACAGTGTGCCACTGTGTCATCAACATCATACTCCATTGCAATACCTCTATACTGTATTCTGCCTTCACCATGCTAAATTGTGACATCACAGTGCTCAATTATGCTATCATAGTGCTCACTTTTTCCATCAAAATTCTATATTCTGACACCACAATGAAGAATTTTGACACCATAATCCTCCATTGTGCCCTGAGAATGCTGCATTGTGATACCACAATGCTGAATTTTGACATTATTGTTTCATATTTATCACAATGCTCTATCACGCCTGTAGGTGGAAGTTTTCCTGCATCCTGCCTGGCCCTGAGGTTCCACAGCTGCTTATAAAATAATCACTCAATGGCTTGTATTATCAACTGTATGGCCTATGGCAGGCTTCTTGCTAGCTAGATCCTTCATCTTAAATTAATCCATTTCTATTAAGCTATGTATTGCCACATGTACCATGGCTTTACCTGCATCCGATTACATGTTGCTCCTTGGATGGCAGTTTGACATCTCCCCTTACTCTCCTTTCTCCTTTCACTATCTCTCTTGGATTTTCCTGCCTAGCTCCATCCTGCCCTGCCATAGGCCAGTGCAACTTTATTTATGAACCAATCAGAGCAACACACATTCACAGAAAGACATTACACACCACATGCCTTCATAATTAATTTTTCATTGCAGCATCTAAATCCCACATTGTAACATCACAACACTAAATTCTGACACCACAGTACTGGTTTGCCATCATGATGTGCCATTATGCCATTAAAATGCTGAATTATAGCATAAGAAAGAAAAATTGTAGGGGGAAATTTTTTGAAGTTTTAAAAGGCATTTATAATAATGCTGCTTCTTTTATAACCTCAAAGATGTTTGCTAGTTAAGGACAGGATATTGGTGAGACACTTGTAGCTTCAGGCACTAAAAGCTTACAGGAAACATTATGGGTACTTTTCCTTGTGGACTAGATCCAATAGCTAGAATAAATAGTATTCTGTTGGATGATTCAGGACACATCATGGTTTTACATAATTTTAAAGCGGGCTAGTGTGACCTTTCCAAGTCATGTGTCTCATTCTACTGGCAAGAACCTGGCTTTTTGCTGTGTTCACTTTTTGTGTTGCAATGGCTAGTATGAGACAGGTTGGCTTAGTCTGACTTGAAAGATACAATTTCCCATAGCTCTTGCAAATACACACCAGATAACCTCATATGATATTGTGAAATAATGCATGTATTATTGAATTTTTTTGAACAACACAAATTGCTATGGTTCTCCTATCATAATGGACTCATTTTCTGCAACTATGTTCTAGAACAAACTTTTCTGCCCTTAAGTTTATTCTGTCAGATATTTTATCATCAAGATGAGAAACTCACTAACATATATCTTACCTTGTACTTAAGATTGTATATGACTGGAAGAAAAAATGTCAGTGAAGAAAAAATGTCAGTGTAATGATGCCTAAGGATATTCTGCTATACTCATAGATTGGTACCTAGCTCAATTGTCATCTGAGAGGCTTCATCCAGCAAATGATGGAGACAGATGCAGAAACCCACAGCCAAACATTAGGCACAGCTCAAGGAATTCTGTATAAAAAGGGGAGAAAGGATTGTAGGAGCCAGAGGGGTCAAAGATACCACAAGAAAACTCACAGAATCAACTAACCTGGGCTCATAGTGGCTCACAGAGACTGAACTGACAAGCAGGGAGCCTACATGGGACTAACCTAGGTCCTCTGCATCTATGTTACAGTTGTGTAGCTTGGTCCTCTTGTGGGACTCCTAACAAAGGGAACAGGGGCTATCTCTGACTCTTTTGCTGGCTTTTGAGACCTTATTCCTCACACTAGGGCAAACCTTGATACATGGGGAGGTGCTTAGTCTTACTGAAACTTGATATACCATGTTTTGTTGATGTTCTATGGAAGGCCTACCCTTTCTTAAAAAGAAATGGAGGAGGAGTGGGTTGGGGGTTTGGAACAGATGCAGGTGGGAAGAAGGGTATGGGAGAAGAAAAATTAAATAAATAAATAAATAAATAATTTAAAATTAATTTTTAAAAAAGATTCTAAATTTCTAAAGAAAGTCATGCTTTACCTAAAGTAGAATACACTTCAAACATAAGTATATTACTTGAGTATTTTCATCAATAAACATCATATTTCCAGAGAGCTATACTCATTGTCACCAAATATTAGTTATATGAAGAGGAACCATATTTTAATTCACCTTTACCATCTCTTTCCTTACATAAATACTTATGGTAATAGACCAGTGTTTTATTGTCTATGTCCCCCATAGGCTCATGATTGTGAACACATGGTTACCAGGAGGCACTGTTTGGAGAGTTAAATGGAACCTTTAGAAGGTAGAGCTTGGTTAGAGGAAGTAGGTCACAGTTGGTGGGCTTCAGGGGTTTGTGGCCATGGGCTACTTTCTGTTAACTGTCATTCTGTCTTAGTTGGGATTTCTATTTTTGTGGTAAAACAACATGATCAAAGGCAACTTGGGAAGGAAAGTGTTTGTTTCACTTTCACTTATGTATCACAGTCCATAATCAAAGAAAATCAGGGCTACAACTCAAGAGGAAAAGGAAGCTTGAGGCAGGAACTGATACTGAGGCGGTGGAGGAGTGCTGCTTACTAGCTTGCTACTCGTGAATTTCTCAGTCGAATTTCTTATAGCACATATGACTACCATCCCAGGGTTGGCATAGTCCATAGTGAGCTAGGTTCTTCCACATCAATCGCCAATTAAGAAAATGTACTATTGGGCTGGAGAGATGGCTCAGCTGTTTAAAGGCTAGGCTCACAAAAATATAAGAAAATGTACCACAGGCTTGTCCATAGGCCAAATGGATGGGGGCGTATTTTCAGTTGAGGTTTCCTCTTCTAAAATGACTAGCTTGTGTCAAGTTGGTAAAACCAGCGAGTGATGCTTCTTGTGTATGGATGAGATGTGGTCAGTCAGCTATCTACCCCTGCTGCAACATCATGCCTTCCTCACCATGATGACGTCTGTACCTCTTGATTCTAGAGTCTAGAAATATGATCCAAATCAAACTCTTTCTTCCTTAAGTTTCTTTTGTTCTAGGCATTTACCATAGCAACAGAATTGGCTAAATAAAATATCTCTTGACTTTCACAAACCATTATGATAATGGTTCATATCTCTTTGTATTATTTCTAGACTTTTGGATCCTGATTAGGTTGTAGGTCAGATTTGTTTTCACTCAATAAATTTGTTTTTTTTTGAAATGCAAATTCAAGTGAAACTAATGTAATTACATTGAGCATCATTTCTCCTTCCTGGACTGGGGTTGAGTCTCAGCAGCTATACCTTCAGCCCACATTCTTGGGACACTAACCCAATCTCTAGCCCAAGTCCTAGAGTTGAATGATAGTGCAGAATCAGCATAACTGATGTGCAGTCCCATCATGGAAATATAGGACCAACCAATTAAATACAGTGTCCTTTCAGCAAACAATTTTTGGAGAAAAAAGTATTAGTAGCATGGTGTACACTAAAAGTTTAGTTAGTAAGGGCAGTAATGCAAAAAAAATTAAATAAACAAGACTAACAATTAGTAGCAGAGACACAGAAAAGAATAGAAGAGGGAAAGCATACAGAATAAGAAAGACAATGAAGCTGTTAAGGCAATTCCAGTTAAAGGGAGAATGAAAAGAGTAAGAGGCAAAGAAATGCCATCAGAGAATCAGGGCACATCCAATTTAGGTCTATTGTGTACTTTGGGAAGCTTATTTCTAGAAAAAGAAAATCAGAACATTTTCTAATTCAGAGAAGCAGAACTAGGCAGGATAAGGTTGATCAAATAAATTGAACTTAGATATTTAAAAGGGAAGCACAGAAGTAAAGGGAAGAAGGCTGGATGGGAAACAAAATCTCTGTGTGGTCCTTTGCCAAGACCCAGATGAAGCACTGTCTCTACTGAGCACCCATAGGAGAGCAGTATGATGCCTGTTTCTGTGCACTCCCTCACTGGAGTCCAGGTACAAGGCCTGCGACTATGAAATCCATTGCACAGGTCCTGCCTTTTTGTGGCCTTGCATGGGTATCAGTGCAGGGACATGCTCTATGTAGTCACTTCCACGGGTGAAGGTACAAGATTTGTCTGTATGTAGTCTTCTTCAGTTTAAGGCTAAGATCAGATTCCTAACTTTAAAATGACTCAAAAGTGTTCTCCTCTATCTAGAGGTACCTAACATGCCACATCGTAGAGTACAGTTTAATGGTAAGAAGACATAGCAATATATTATGTGGACCCCAAGGTTCCTAACTGGTTAATTGCACATCATCTCAATGATACATCCACTGTTGCTTGTGACTTTGAGTCTATGTCCCCAACAGTTTGATCTAGTGCTGTCAAAGGATGCCTCTCCTGTCCCTCCTCTCCCCTCCCCTCCCCTCCTCTCAACTCTCCTCTTTTCCCCTCTTCTCTTCTCTCCTCTCCTCTCCTCTTCTCTTTTCCTCCTTTCCTTTCTCCTCTCCTTCCTTCCCTTAACCCCTTCACCTCCCCTCCCCTCCCTTCTCCTCTCCTATCCTCTCTTCTACTCTCCTTTTCTTCTTTTACTTGTTTCCTATTGAAAATAGAGTACAAATTTCTTGAGGATCTCTCTCTGTCTTAAGCAGAGTTCCAACCTTCTGCAATTGCACCGTGAGAACAGTGAATTGGGCTGCAGGGGTGGAGCCATAGCTCTCATTTCTACTCCACCCTACTCTCACCACCACCACTCCACCCCACATTCCCAACCCATCCCTGCCAAATTTTTAATGGATTCTGAATTCTCTTCCTCTGTTATGCTTCTAAACCTCACTTTCTTTATGTGCTATGAAAACCAGTGTTCTTCTGCTTGTATCCAACTTACAGGGCAGCTACTCTCCAACTATCTCAGTTTGTTCCCCAGAGATTTAGTGGTTTGTGCATGGGTGTTACCTATCTTCCTCCCTCAATCACTGTATAATCACTATTGTAGCTTAAAGTTTTTCTGTCCTACCCAGCCATGGAGTCCCTCAGCTGCTTATAAAATAATCACTAAAAGCTTATATTAATTATAACTGCTTGGCCATTAGCTCAGGCTTATTACTGACTAGCTCTTACATTTAAATTAACCCATAATTCTTATCTTGGTACCTGTTCTCAGTTGTGTCTTGTCATCTTTCTTCCTCTGTGTTTGGCTGGTGACTCCTGACTCAGCCTTCCTCTTCTCAGAATTCTCCTTGTTTGCTTACTCCACCTATACTTCCTGCCTAGCTACTGGCCAATCAGCATTTTATTTATCAACCAATCAGAGCAACACATATTCACAGCATACAGAACAATATCCAACAGCACACTATTTTATAGATCTTGTGGCAGTATGAATGGGAATGGTCCCATAGGCTCATATATTTGAATGCTTGGTCCCCAATTGGTGGAACTGTTTGAGAAGAATTAGAAGATGTGGTTTTGATGGAGGAGGAGTGTGCTTTGAATTTTCAAAAGCCTCATGCCATTCCAATTGGCTCTCTTTCTCTGCCTTGTGGTTATTGTCTCAACATTAAGCTCTCAGCTACTGCTCCAATCCCCTGTCTTCCTGCCTGGTTCCATAATCTCCAGTATGATGGTCACAGATTCTACTATCCTCTGGAACTGTGAGTCCCAAATTAAATGTTTTCTTTTATAAATTGCCTTGATCATGAAGTCTCTTCACATCAATAGAAAAGTAACTAAGACAGATTTTAGTAAAAATTATCTTCATAAACTTCATCTGATGCTTTGAAAAATATACATTGAATGTATATACTGCTAGATGGACTATTCTTTAATGCTAATTAGTTTATGTTATCCAAAACTGTCATCAAAATCCGTATCTTTACTAATTTTCTGTCTCTGATACAAACTATCAATAGAGGAAAATTGAGATCTATGCATGCAATTGCGGATTTGTGTATTTCTCCTGACAGTTCTACCAGATTTTTCTCCATGTGTTGTGAAGCTTTAAGTAAATATGTATTTCAGATCTTATATGATTTTAATGGAGTGCTCCTGCTATGCAGTTCTTCAATTTCTCTCTCAATATTCTATGTCCTACATTCTACATTGCTGGCAATTAACGTAGCTTCACTTTCCCTTTTGATTAATTTTGGTTTGTTATTTCTTTTCCGTTCTTATATTCATCCTGTTTGGCTTTATTTAGGATGTTTACATTAGAAAGTACAGAGTTAGTCCTTAAAATCCTGTTTAACCAAACTGTGTTTTAATGATTGTATTTGGCCCTCTGACTTCAAGGCCATATTTACAGAAAATCATACAATGAGTGGCATTTTGCCAGAAATAATTACACAACAGAGAACATTCGTGCTTTGTCCATTGGAAGATGTGAGTAAGTTCTATGCAAATATACTATCCTTTTTTTAGTGGGAGATTTGTACATCTGTAGGCTTTTGTTTCTTAGGAAGCCCTGGAACCATGTTTTTGCATTTCTTGAAGGATGGTTGTATATATAAATAATTAACAACTATACATTGAAATTTTTAAGTACATTGTACATTTTTTAATTTAAGAAATTTCAAAGGAAATAGGCATTGATGGATAAAAATCAGGCATTCTGTTTAGCTGTACCATAGAATTTACTTCGACTTGGGTCGGTATAGACTTTTTAAAAGGGAGACATGAGATAAGGAAATGAAAAAAGATCTACTTCAATGATGGATTTAAGAAATTACACTCATTTTACTAACACTGAAACAAAATATCTGAGAAAAATATATCAAAAGGCAGAACTACTTATTCTGGCTCAGAGTTTCAGATGATTTAGTCTACCACAACTGACTCTGTGGGTCCTGAACATATTGACACTATTGCTGATGAGGTTTACCTTATCAAGACCAAGAAGTAAAGACAGAGATTTCTTGGGTTCATGGGAGTTTTTCTCCTCCACTTCTACTCAACCAGACCCCAGCTTATGGGCTAGTGCAAACCTAGTCCTTCAGAAATGTTGTCACAGACACCCACAGCTGGACTTTGATAATTCTCTGGGCATATCTCAATCCAATCAAGTTAGAAATCAGTATTAACCACCACAGAAATGGAAACAAAATAAGAAAGACACTAAAACAATAGACCCTAAGAATTAAATTTGTCCCATAGCCCCATCCTTGGAAAGATAATAAACAGGGGCCCTGGTGTCAAAGTCAGACCTTTCATCCCAGGATAAGTGTTCTGAGTTCTCACAGTAGACCTCACTGCTGTGTCGCCACTACCTACATTTGTTGGCTTCCTTTTTATCTCTTCTATAAACCTGTTACACTGCTACATCAAAAGTACAGAGAATCTAAGATCTGTCCTTTCTCCCCAGCCTAGCCAAACTGTAGATAAATCAAATAAAAATTTCCAGTTTGCTTTTCCTTGCACCACTTGAAATATGTGGGAATTGAGATGGAACCAAGTATCCAGTAGCAATTCAGCTTAGACAACCAGTAAGAGAATATGTATCTAACTGTGCCTTTGCCCCTGGTTCATTGACTCTTGGGCATCAGCAAAAAAAAAAAAAATGTGTTTTTTTTGGGGGGAGGGAAGATTGGTATATTTGTGAAGAATATTCTAGTTATTTAGTTTCATGACATCAAATGATTCTAGGAAACTCTCTCAGTCTAGACCTTGATTTGCTTTGTTTTGTGTTTCTGATGCCAGTTTCTCCTAAGAGAAGTGACTGTCATTTTGAAGGCTTTATTGAACCATTTGCTCAACGATTGTATAGCTATTTGGCAGGAAAATTGAGATATTATTTGACGGAATACTCCCAGCTTGTTTGCACTTCTGGATAGCCTGGTTTGACGTGATGTGTTTGGGTTTTGGTTTAAACTCTTTCTTCGTGTTGCAATTGTGACATTCATTTGGACTCATCCTAGTTCACTTAGCACTAGCAGATGACATGAGACCAATTAACTCTACTGTCTGAGGCTTCCACACTGTTAGGACACAACTGTTATGGAAAAACAATTCAGAGAGCTATAATTGTTAGGAAATGTCTGCTTGTAAGACAAACAAGTGTGGCTAACAACCCAGTAATCTAGGCCACCACCCCCCTTGGAAAAAATGTTTTGCCCATTCCCAGTAGGGCAACACCCAGAACTTCCTCCTATTGATAATTTATGTACTGATGGAGATAACCTTAGACCACTTTTGGATGCAATCTAAATGAGAGCCTATTTACCATCTTGCAAGTCTTTGCAAAAGTCAAGGCATACATGTTCTTAGAAGTATGGAATGTGGAAGTGAGCAGCTTGGCCCGCCGACTAGAGCAGAATTAGAAGCTTTCGCAGAGTGGTTTCCAAGATGAACGCCAGAGGCCTTGGGTCACAGCTGAAGGACAGTATTCCAGTTACAGAGCTCTCAGCGAGTGGGCCTTTTGAGAGTCATGATCTCCTCCGGAAAGGGTTTTCTTCTGTGAAAAATGAACTTTTGCCCAGTCACCTTCTTGAATTATCAGAAAAAAATTTCCAGCTCAACCAAGACAAGATGAACTTTTCCACCCTGAGGAACATCCAGGGTCTGTTTGCCCCCATGAAGTTACAGATGGAGTTCAAGGCAGTGCAGCAGGTTCAGCATCTTCCATTCCTTCCAAGCTCAAACCTGTTCCTGGATATTTTGAGGGGTAATGACAAGACCATTGGTTTTGAGGATATTCTTAATGATCCGTCACAGAGTGAACTGATGGGCGAGCTGCACTTGATGGTGGAGTACAAGCTGGGTTTGCTGTAGAGCAGGTGCTGTGCAGGAACCATGGAAGCAAACTGTGTAGCTGCCTCCCCCAGTCTGATGGACACATTAAAGTACTGACAAGAAAAAAAAAAAGAAGTATGGAATGTATAGGCTACACAGGTGTAGACCATGGTGGATGGGGAAAGAGTGGCTTCAGAGAAAAAGAGTGAGAAAGCCCAGAGTTCACAGGAAAGCATGCCCAGGCTTTGTCCAGTATCCAAAAGAAAAGAGAAAGAAAGAAAAGCATAGAAAAAAAAGAAATTACACTTTTCTGTTACAATGTGTCATGATGGAAGCCCTGTAAGCAACTGCCCAGAGAGGAGCTTCTGGGAGAACCTCAGTAAGGGGGTAATTATTCCTCCCATCTCCTCAGCAAGACTTCAAGTGAACCAGCCTGTAGACTTGAAAGCAGGTGATTGACAGGCCGAGTTGGATGACTCTTAAAAAGTGAGGACAGTGGGCCTCTCTAGCACTTTGTTTCTTCCTATTCTCATGTGGTCTTCATTTACCATGGTCTCCTATTCCTTGTTCTCCCTCTCTGTTTTTGATCCAGCTGGGATCTCCCACTCACCCAAGCTCTCTTTCCCTCAACCCTCGCCCTTCACTACCCCCACTCCTGTCCAGGCTGTTCATGTAGATCTCATTCCATTTCTCTGTCATTGGGCGATCCCTGTGTCTTTCTTGGGGTCCTGTTTTCCAGGTAGCCTGCCTGGTGATGTGAGTAGCAGTCCAGTCATCCTTGTTCCACATCTAGCGTCCTGTTATGAGTGAGTACATACCATGTTTGGTGCTAGAGAGGCCCACAGAAATCCACAAAGATACCCCCACAACAGACTGCTGGCAATGGTCGAGAGACAATCCGAACTGACCTACTCTGGTGATGGGATGGCCAAACACCCTAATTGTCGTGCTAGAAACCTCATCCAACTACTGATGGATCTGGAGGCAGAGATCCATGACTAGGCCCCAGGTGGATCTCTGGGAGTCCAATTAGCGAGAATGAGGAGGGTTTATATGAGAGAGAATTGTTGAGACCAAGGTCGGATAAAGCACAGAGACAAATAGCCAAACAAACGGAAACACATGAAATATGAACCAATGGCTGAGGGGTCACCAACTGGATCAGGCCCTCTGAGTGGGTGAGACAGCTGATTGGCCTGATCTGTTTGGGAGGCATCCAGGCAGTGGGACCGGGTCCTGTGCTCATTGCATGAGTTGGCTGTTTGAAACCTGGGGCCTATGCAGGGTCCCTTGGCTCAGCATGGGAGGAGGGGACTGGACCTACCTGGACTGAGTCCACCAGGTTGATCTCAGTCTGTGGGGAAGGCTTTGCCCTGGAGGAGATTGGAATGGGGGGCGGGCTGGGGGGAAGGTGAGGGGGGCGGGAGGGGGGAGAACAAGGGAATCTGTGGCTGATATGTAGAACTGAATTGTATTGCAAAATAAAAATTAAAAAAAAAAAAAAAAAAAAAAAGTGAGGACAGTAGAGTATAATATTTTACATATCTTATAATGTTAGGTCTTGGGGCTGGAGAGGTGGCTTAGCAGTTAAGAGCATGGACTGATCTTTCTTAACCCCTGGGTTCAATTCCTAGCACTCACATTTGGCTCATAACCCTCTGTAACTCCAATTCCCAGGGATCTGTTGCCCTCTTCTGGCCTCACAGGTACAAAGCATGCATGTTCTGCCCAGACACGTATGCAGAAAAAAAAAAAAAAAAAAAGCTAATACAAAACAAAATAAAAAAAAAAAAGAAGAATGTTAGGTCTCTATCCAAGGCCAAAAAGTTGAATTGAGATTGTATCTTTTGACTAGGAGAAAGTACGTTTGCCTTAATCTGTCTCAACAACACCCACATATCTTCAGCTTTTCATTAAAGAAATGAAACTCAAAGCCACAATACAGATCGACTCACTACAGTTTTAACTGCTATGATCAAAAAACAAAAGATAAGAATTACTGGCAAGGATATAAACAAAAAGGAACTCTTGCACAGCATTGGTGAGAGTAAAACAGCATGGAGTTGGCCAAAGAAATGAACTAGAACTGCCATTTAGTAGTGTTACTGGGCCATATGGTAGTTCCAGTCTCAATTTTTGACAAACCTTCATGCCGTAAGTACCTGATAACATTTGTCTCTAGATCTATAATAAAATCATTTTAAAAGTTAGTATTTATGCATTGTTATCCTAATAATATATTTTAAAAATAACTTTCCATTTTCTAGAAGTAAATCAGTACTTGGAGTGAGGTTTCGGTCTCAATCAATGATTTCAGGGCTGCTGATAAGCAGGTTGTAAGCAAGAGGCCCAGTAGTGGGCAATAGATTAGATCAGGGTCAACACAGCTTTACTATGCAAGTCATAATGAAATTGTAAGATTCTAATGGCCATGTAGTGCCTATTGCAACTATTCAGCTTTTATTATAGTTCACATGTGGCCATGTAAACAGGTAGGAATGGCTGTGTCGAGTTAAAAGTTTATTAACTAAAATTTGAATTTCATATAATTTTTTTCATGTCATAGATATGGTTTTACTTTTTAACCATTTACAATGTATCAAAGGATTCTTAACTCACAGGCTGTGCAAACCCAGGCAGTGGGCCAGATTTAAACCACGGCTTATAACTTGCCAGCTCCGTAGCTAGATCTAAATAGCCAACTGCAATGAAAACCATCGCTATAATTAAAGTTCCAAATAGGTGTCTTCATAAGGAGTCCCCACATATTTTCTTCCACATGACCCAGGTGTTTTTATTCCTGAAGCTCTGTACCTGTGGATTTGAGGAGGATAAGGGGACAGGAAAAGGGAGGAGAAGCAGGAACAGACAAGGCCTGTGGAGAATAAGAAGAAGCAATGAGATGGAGGCTGAGGGGCAGGTGGATTGGAGCCTAGATTTTGCACATTTTCAAAACTGTATTTGTGTTGTACTTATTTCTTTGAACAAGTGCCTTCAAGGTATATAGAATCCCCTCTACTCTGTTACATATGTTACATCTTGAAGGGGAAAACTAAATGAAAACTATAGCATACAAAAAGTACTAGCTTTGCTACTTATCTAGAATGATGAAATACAAAATCTTCTGTGTTCCTATCACTGCCTTTTTTCTTAACTCAGCAAGTGACAAATATTAATTTCAAAGGTAAAATTACCTAATCATGACTTTCCATCAAATTACCCAGAGAAGCGAATGCAGATTTTTTTATCATACACTCAAGGAAAATTTAAGGTCTATATTAAGTAATAGTACCAGGTGGGCATTGTTTATTTTGGATATTTGGATTGTTTTGACTGAATATATTCAAACTATTGTTGTTTTTATTTTTCAATAAATGAATGATAATGTTTTATTTTGGATGATATTCTAGTCACCTTTGGCTACATAGTATAATAAATAAGTCACAGTATTGTGTTCTAGTTATGACTCTGTTCCAAACCAACTGTGTACTTTTGGGAAAATTACCTCAACACTTTAAGACCCCACTTTATGCCCTCTAACATGGGCTAGCCTAGATGATTTTCAATGATTATTAACACACGTCACTCTCTAACATGGGCTAGCTTAGATGATTTTCAAAGGTTATTAATGTCTCCATTATCATTAAAATTAAATTGGACACCTTTTGGAGATGACATTTGCTAAACTATAAACTATATATCAAGGCTTTATTTTGGTGGAGTCTAGAAAACTTCATTTAAATGGTATTATTGGAATATACTCCTTGCACATCCAAAAGAAAAGAGATATCTGTAAATAAATTATTGTCATCTGTAAGAAACAACATATTTTCTTCTTCTTCTTCTTCTTCTTCTTCTTCTTCTTCTTCTTCTTCTTCTTCTTCTTCTTCTTCTTCTTCTTCTCCTTCTCCTCCTCCTCCTCCTCCTCCTCCTCCTCCTCCTCCTCCTCCTCCTCCTTCTTCTCCTTCTTTTTTAATTTTGAAGTTTCACTTGTTATCTAGACACTGAAGTAGAGGTTGCCAAGGTGATCAGGGACGGGAGGTTGCTAAGGCGATCAGGAATGCAGGAGGTTCCCAAGGTGATCAGGGATGTGGAACTTATTTTCATTAACTGACTGAAAGGTACTTTAAGGCTGAGTAGATTAGGGCTAATCATAGCATCACTTAACAGAATCAGAGGACTCTCAAGAAAATATGAGATGAAGAAAACAATTGAGACAAATGTCCCAAGAAATACATGCTTAGCTTAGCACTATTTTCCTGAATCCTATCAACATTCTCTAACCAAAATCTTGAATCGCTACTTCTCTTGGCAAAAGGCTGGAGTTATTCCTTATATTTTATCCTATGCTTCATGGCTCACAATCAAATCTCCTCAGAGGAGGAGTCTGAAAGGACATTGGTTGTCAATATAAAGTACTTTCAGGAAAGGTAATGACGTTAACAATACTTCTGTGTGACTTTTAAAATAAATAATCCTGCTTCATTATTTATTTGTGAAAGGACCCAGAGATTAGCTAATTGGACTTGTCCTTGCTCATGCTATCATGTTTTATGTGAACATATCCTTATATCTTTTCAAAGGCAATCTACAGAGGCATTAATAGTAAGTTGTTTTTTCACTAAATTGAATTATTACTGCAATTATTACTATGGTTTAGGGTGTTAATTTTGAAATGTTTTTCTCCCACCCAAATATTATCACTTAGTTCTAGGAGAATAACTCAAACTGCCTTTGTAAAAAAAATTAATTTTAATACTATTCTACGAAATTTTTCCTAACATACAGTTACATAGCCTTCACCCTTCCCCTTCCTCACTCCAGACACTCCCAAATCTCCTCCCTCCAACCCCTTCTATGCCCCCCACCTCTCATATTATTGGCCCCTTCTCTCCAAATATTATTATATACATACACATACATGCATAAACACACACACACACACACACACACACACACACACACACACACACACACACATATATATATATATATATATAAGAACATCTAATTACCATTTCATTGGCTCTTACTGACAACTCCCATGTGTTTCATCTCTCACCTTTTCTCATTGTTGGTCCCTGAAGGGTACCCATCTATGAGGATAACACATGAATAGCAATCTGCTAAATATAATCCTGATCATTATCTTTGACATCTCTACTTCCTTATTACCTCATATACAAGTCATTTTTTCCTAACGTCTGTTGGTTCTCCCTGCTAATTGTGTTTCATACCTACTTGAAGATCATGATTCTTTTCTAACTCACTATTATGTTTTCCCCAAGACTCTGATAAAAGCTTTCTGGCTGGTTCCCCTGTGTGCTCCCTTTCCATCTCTGATTCATTTCTCACAATTCAGCATGAATGAGGCTTTCAAAAACCACAGAATCGCCGGGCGGTGGTGGCGCACGCCTTTAATCCCAGCACTCGGGAGGCAGAGCCAGGCGGATCTCTGTGAGTTCGAGGCCGGCCTGGGCTACCAAGTGAGTTCCAGGAGAGGCACAAAGCTACACAGAGAAACCCTGTCTCGAAAAACAAAAAAAACAAAAACAAAAAAACCACAGAATCCTCAAAATTTCTTCATTGTTTATATGATTCATTCGTTTCTTTTGCTTTTAGGATTAAACTGCAGATTTTGAATATGACCTGTGCAGTCTTGTGTGGTTCCCCCCATCACTCTACTCTGTCCTGTCATTTGGTCTTCTGCCTTGAGTATTTGGCTTCATCCACTCTGTTCTCTGGATCTTCTGCAATGCCATTTTCATCTCACTGTAGGAAGGTCATATCCTGCTTTTAAGATCTGTCAGGTATGTCTTACAAATGTGAATGCCATGTGAGATAAGTCAATGTTCCCCATTTACAAAACCAAGTTATATAAACCATAACTATCCTCTCATAACACCACACATTTCTCTGGAGCAGCATACTACACTATAAAAGATCACACTTAAATATAGATGTTTACAGCTATGGTTGAAGTCAGAATTTTGATTTTGCTATATACTTTTGGCAAAGTTTTGTTTCCTTGGAGCTAGTTGATGAGATAGCTCAATTGGTAAAGCATTTGCAATGCAATCTAAGTACCCAAGTTCAATTCCCAATGTCCACATAAAAAGATAGGCATGGGCATGGTGGCATGTACTTGTAACCTCATTATTAAAACACAGAACAGGAAGATTCTTAGGTCAGACTGGCTACTCCATATGGCCTAATTGGTGATTGACAGGTCTTAGTGTGAGACTTTCAAGAACCAAGGTGGATGACTCCTAAGGAACATTAAAGTTGATTTCTGGCCTCCATAGCACATATTCAGGTGTATACACATGAACACTCTCACATACACACAATCTCTCTCTTCCCTCCTTCTCCCTTCTCTAACACACACGCACACACACACACACACATACACACACACACACACACACACACACACACACACACACACATTTTGTCCTTGTTATTGAGACAGTACATATGTAGAATTTTAGAAAAAAAAATTATAGGGCTGAATTATTAATAGAGCCAGTTTCTCCTGGAAGAGAAGGAATGTAAAGGTTATTTGTTTCATGAGTGCAGAGATTGCCATGAAGAAGCACTATCTATATTTGATTCTGTTTGGCTATTTTCTATATACAGCAGAGCAAGTATCTTGAATGAGCTTTTCAAACCTAAAACTGAGTCCACAGTGAACACTTGGGGACCTCTTAGGGACTCAAAGAGACTAGAAGCTGAATGTGCGGTTTCCATGTTGGTTTCCAGTACACCACGTGACAGACATATTTATCAAAACTTTTTCAGGATGAGAATCATACCTATTGAGAGAATTTACTATTTACAAAGGCATGTGTCCTATTGGAGAAGAGGGTATAAACAGAATTAATGATGAGATTAAATTGAATCCTAATTTAAGCCTTTTAAACATTATGCCAGAAGCTCTCAACCTTCCTAATGCAGCAACCCTTTAATACAGTTCCTCATTTATATGAAGGTAGTGACCTTCAACCATAGAATTATTTTCATTGCTACTTCATAATTGTAATCTTGTTACTGTTATAAACTGCAATTTAAATATCTGGCATGCAGGATATCTGATATACGACCCCTGTGAAAGTGTTGTTTGATCTTTAAAGGGGTCTCAACCCACAGGTTGAGAACCACTGCTGAGCTAAGCTGACAATTCCAATTTTAATTCACCATATAAATTTAACTTACACCGTGTGTGTGTGTGTGTGTGTGTGTGTGTGTGTGTGTGTGTGTTCATGTACAATTTTTTGAGAAAGGGTTTCTCTGTGTAAGCCTTGGCTGTCCTGGAACTCGCCTTGTAGATGATACTGTCCTCGAACTCACAGAGATCTGCCTGTCTCTGCCTCCCAAGTGCTGGGATTAAAGGAGTGCACCACCTTACCCAGCTTAATTTACACATTTTTAAGATGCTGAATATTTTTGGCAAGTAGGAGTGACTTCCTTGGTTATTGTTTCTCAGCTCAGGAGAGTTCATGACCTCATTGATATAAATGGCCAAGAAACAGACATTCTAGACTCAAGTCAAGAGGGACAAAGTTAGTGAGGACGCAATATGTAGCAAAGCATTACTACTGGGGAACTGAGATTACAAAGAACCCGCAGCAGTCACAGAAATCTTGATTGCTAGCAGAGCTAATTTGAGAGGTTAGAGAGAAGGAAGAGACTGGTTACATGCAAAGGACTCCACAAGGTAGTTTCAATAGTTGAGCAAGAGCAAATTTTGGAAGGAAACTGTATCTACCCCATTTTCTTCATAACCCTTCTCAAGAGAAGTCCTAGTGCCAGGAAAACACAGCTTTTGATACCTAAAAGGAACCCTCATGTTCAAGCCCAGGTCTGGATTGGAGATGCAGTCATTGAGTAACTTTCTATGCATAAAAGCTGTTTACAAATCCATCTCTGTCATTATTAGAACATGAACTGCCAGGTGTCAGCAACCATGCAGGTATTTGAAAGAATCCTCTATGTGTTACACAAAAGCTTACTGTAGAACTCACATGAAGAAGTCACTTTGAATTGTCTTTCTTCCTTTCTTCTTTGTTTCTGTAAACATTCATTGACATATATATATATATATATATATATATATATATATATATATATATATATATGGTAACATTTGTTAACGGCATGAACTATGAAATACCTTGTAGGGGCTGTTTCCTGTTTCCCATTCTTCGAGTCTTTTGAAAGCACATGTAAATCAATAATGTCAATGAATGATAGGCATTTGTACAACAGAAGAGTAAGTATCCTCATGCACTAAGAAAATCTGGTCAATCATAATCTCTACTATTAACTGAATCCTTTCTATGTCATGCTTTTGCATATAGTTCACTGAGTTTTTATGCTCTGAAGTAGATATACAGTTCTATTTCAATGGTAAAGGAACCTTTGTAGCCTTTAAGCAATGTGCCAAGCACCCTACAAACTACAGACAACAGAACTGAAATGAGACCCCAAGTTAACAGTGGAGCATAGAAAAGATTAGGTAAAGTTGGGGATGTAGCTCAGTTATAGTGTTTGTCCACCATATGTGTGGTCCAAAGTTATAGCTTCAGTCAGAATGGGTTGGGGAAAGACAGAGACAGATAAAGATACACACACACCCACACACACACCCACACACACACACACACACACATACAGAGCACAGCACACACACACACAGAGGGGGAGAAGAGAGAGAGAGAGATCAGGTTGAAGATACTGAAAGTTTTTTGTGGACAGTGGTCAAATCAAATAAAGGGTGTGAAGAGTAGATGGGCACTGGAATGACACAATGAACCAAAGTAATACACAGAACTCATGTATTGATAAACTCCTGTGTTAAGTGGCTTTTTACTGCTTTGGGATTTTGTAAGTTGTGAAGAAAGCTCTAGGTCAGGCTAGCTTGCTTTTCTAGTCTTGACATTTCTATTAACACGTGAAAATACTTCAGCAAACCACTTTTTGCAGTCCTCCTTCTCTAATGGCCTAACACTTACTATTGTTTATGTCTCCATAGGCAGAACTTCTTAAATAACGAGTATTTATCCTTTTAGAATATAGTAGGGGCTACAGAGAAGACTCAGATGTTAAGAGAATACATTGCTCTTGCAGGAGACATGAGCTCAGTTCCCATCAACTACATCAGGCAGTTCACAAGTACCTATAATGCCAGTTTCAGGAGATCCTAGAACCTCTTCTGGCTTACATGGACATATGTACTCACACAGACAGAAACACAGACACGTATACATGTACATGCACAAATATTCAAACATAATTAAAAATAAAAATATATCTTCAAAGAGTATTAAAAAATGTGTCCTAGTGAGATACAATAGTTATTATAAAATAGCATATAATACTATTTAATGAAATCGCTATAACATGGAGGAAAGAAAGAAAATATCTACTTTATACTAACTGACTTTCCTGTAAAGAATTGGAGGAGGTTCTGATGGGATAAACCATTGGGAATCTTTAAAGCAAAAGGACTTTATAAGTGAAACAAGTGTTTACACAATAATAGGATGTCTCAAAGAATGAATGTCAGATAGTCACCACTAGAAATGAGTGATTTATATAGTAAGGAATTACAGTCAATGGAAGGTCAAGGATTAAAAAGGGAAGTGCACACCTGGGACCATGGTGACAACCTGGCTTGGGCTGTTGCCAAGGACCAAGTCTGGGTCTGTTGTCCTACTGGGGTCTGTGTTGATGTTCCTTGTCCATGTTGCCACCAGGGGCCACTCAGACGTGACTATGTTGGTGTCCCAGGGCTGTGCCACCACCAGGGCCAAACTGATTTGGGTGTCCAGGGCTGTCAGCTGGGGCCATGGTATCATCTGGACTAAAGCTGAGGCTGAAGCCTAAGTCTGGGTCCATAGACTTGCTGCAGTCAGTCTTTGTTGATGTCTGTGGCTCTTGAGACCATAGAATACCATGCCAATGTTGGGGATCTGGGCTGCCCCCTGGGGCCATTTTGTGTCTGAGGGCCGGCCTGGATGGCCTGAGCTGCCACCTGGGACCATGGTAACATCCCGGCCTTGAGTAGCTGCCTAGGACCATGTCTCGGTCCGTGATCCTACCAATGCCAGGGTCTGTATTGATGTCCATGGCATATGTTGTCACAGAAAGCCACATAGATGCCTGGGGTCTGGGCTGCAACCTGTGGCCATGAGGGTGTCCATTGGTCATGCTGCCACCAGAGACATCCTGATCTGAGTTACCTGGGAGTCATCGAGTCATCTGGGCCAGGGCTGCTGCAAAGGGCCATATCTATATCCATGGCCCTACAGCAGCTAGGGTCCGAGTTGATTGATATCTGGGGCTCCAGTTGTCACTGAGGGCCATGCAGATGACAAGGGTCTGGTCAACCACTTTGGACCATGTTGGTATCCAAGGATTGTGCTGTGCCAGGGGCCATGCTGATTTGCGTTGCTGGTGCTGACAACTAGAGCCATGGAGATGTCCAGGCACAGAACATTGCTTAGGAACATGTCTGGGTCCATGGCCCTGAAGAGGCCAGGGTCTAGGGTGGTATCCGTGACTCTAATTGCCAACTAGGGTTCTGCAGATGTCTGGCATCTGGTCAGCTACCTGAGACCATGTGGGTGCCTTGGGGCCATGCTGCCTCTGGGGTCATGTTGATCTGGGTGGCCTGTGCTGCTACCAGGGCTGTGGGAGCATTTGGGCCAGAGCTGCTGCCAAGGGCCAAATCTGGGTCCATGGTACTGTTGCAGTCAGGGTCTGTGGTGATGTTCATTGCCCCCTGTTTTGCATGAGGGTCATTGGAACCATGCTGTGTTGCACCAGCCCTGTCCTTCACTGGCCCTAGGATGGCTGGCCATGCCCCTCCCTGAATACTATAGCAGGCAAGCTGGCCCTACCCCTCAGGGGAGAGCTACTCCCCACTCCCCCATTCCATCCCACCCCCTGCACTCAGGAAAAATAGCCCCACCCCTCACCATAGACATGCGCCTCATCTGGGAAGCACACTAGTGTAGACTCTGGTCAGGGATGCAGGTAAGCTGACCCTGAAGACATGAGAACAGGAGAGCTGACTCTGGCCCTCCCTTGTCTGTCATGTGGTAGCACAGGTGAGGGAAAGATGCCCTCCCTGCTTTGTCCCTTGCTACCTGTGGCAGGCAAGAGAGCTGGATCCAGGGTCATGAGAGTGAGAGAATTAACCCTGCCCCACACCAGCTGTAACACGTAGGAGAGCAGGCCCTGCACCTTGACTGGGCAGCACACTAGAACTGACCCTGTTGTCGGGGGCACAGGTGAGCCAGCCCCAAGAGCATGAGAGCAGAAGAGATGACCCTGCCATCCCTTCGTATTCACCCTACAACAGTCAGGACAGAGGGTCCTGCACCTTGCCTGGGAAAAAAACAGTAGAACTGGCCCTGTCAGTGTGAGTGAGGAGGACCTAGATAGGAGAGCCCGAGAGCAGGGGAATTGGCCCTGCTCCTTGCTTTAGGCTGAAGTGGGTGAGCTAGCCTGGGCTGTGCTGGAGAGCTCATCCAGGTAGTGACAATGAGGGAAAGCTAGCGACCTGACCAGCCCAGCTACCACCCTGGTCCAGAACCAGGGCTATGAGTTAGTCCACCCCAACATCCACCAAATCTATGAACTGTTGGAGCGTGTAAAGGGGATGAACCTACAGATCCAAAACTGCAGGATCTCTATGACACAGGACAACAACAGGATATCCAAGAGGAGCCCATTGAGAGCCCATTATCGATGGTGTGGCAGAAACCAGAGGCTTTGAGCCAGATCTGGCAATGAACACTTACAAGTAAAGATGAATGGACTAAAGGGCAATCTGACTCAACAGGCTACACTACAGCTTCCAGACAAGATTCTTTTTTTGTTTGCTTGGTTTTTTTGCTTGTTTGGTTTTTGGTTTTTCTTTTAAATTTGGTTTTGATTTTTGGGGGAGGTTGCAAGGGCAAATGAGAGGGGGCAGGGAGATAAGCAGGACCAGAATGCATGATGGGAAATCCACAAAGAATCAATAAAAGTAAAAGAAAAAGGAAGCAAGAAAAAAATAGGTAAGAAAAAAGAGTTGGGTATATGGAGTGATTTACTACACTAGATAATTTTGAAATTATAGTATTCCTTCAATTTTACTCAGATAAACCCCTATGAAATAAATCCACACAGAATCATGTAAAAAAAATCAAAATTTTGTCAACTTGTCTGAAGCTTTAAGAAGAAAAATATAAAAAAATATATTTTTTAAATATAAAAAAAGAAAAAGAAAAAGGAAGCTGTAACTGTAGATCTTAGTTGATACCTGATGGAGGAGAAAGGGTACTTCAGAAGCTACAGCAACTTCTACCTTTGCTTATGGTCACAGTAGCTCCTCTTTTTGAAACAAAAACAGAAGAAGCAAGTATAAGTATTTTATTGTGCTATTGGCCACTGTATATGAATCAAATTTTTGATACTCAGCAAATATTAATATAAAGACATGTTCATGGAGATAGAACATACTTAATGCTACAGTTTACTTAGTGGAGTTTTAGTTGATAATGGTAATATATAATGAAGTATAAATTAAAATATTTTCATAATAACACAAAAGCATTATTTGTTTTTTGGTTCTCTGAATCTCTTATTAGTTTTCCCTGATACATGGTATCACAAAATAGTGAATACATTCACTTAAAAAAAATTCCGCCATTTTCTGAGAAGCCAAATATTAGGGAGATTCTCAAAATATGAAGAATTGTTACTTGCTTCACTAGTGTGTGTGTGTGTGTGTGTGTGTGTGTGTGTGTGTGTGTGTGTGTATGGTGTATGTGCACACATACAGAAAGAAACATTCTCTTCTAGGATCCAAATAATTTTAACAATGTGAAGATTCTTAATATAACAGTTTGAAAACTGAGTGATAGTCATAAAAATGAGTCCTTAGTTGAATTAGTGATGGATACATTTTTCTGGAGCATGTATTCAACCACAATAATAATCTTTATCTTACACTAAACATCTGCCTAATTAGTAAGAAAATTTTATTGACTGCAGCATTTGGGAAATGCCTTCGTGAATTACTATTTGAGTTCAACTGCACAGGTGAGCTCAAGAGTCTAGAAGACCAGGTGACAGTTAATTAAGGACTTCATCCAACTTGCAGCCATCAGTGGAGAATACTTCCAAGATAAGTGATTTAAGAAAATAAAAATTATATATGAAGGCAATCTAAATAAAATCGCCAAATAATGCAGGAGATAGAGCCTCAGTGACTATCTCTTGTCACCAAGTGAAGATTCCAATATCAGGATTGAGTTATGACTAATTGAGATTTCGGTCAAAAGTGTCCTATGGGAATGCCAAACAACCCAGGCTGTTATTAAGACAATAGGTTGTTCTTCACAAACTGACAGTGAGGCCTCCTTGCTGAAGACAACATCTACATGACTCATTGAACATGGAGAAGTCAAGCTGGTGCCTACATAGAGCCTTCACTCCTAGTTCTAGTGTGTGCTACAGGAAGGTACTCTCTGCATGCTGTTAAAGGAGAAATGTAAACAACTGAACGACACACCCTTTGATCTACAATGGTGTCCTGCCTGCAAGATACACTAGGACAACGGCAGCACAAAACTTGTGGGGGTAACCAACTAATATCTGATTTGACTTAAGACCCAGTCCACAAGATGGAACCCATACCCAGCACTGGGTGACCTCAAGAACCTGAGACTAGATAGCCCAGGGACCTAGAGTAAAACCAAATGTTACTGTTCTAAAAAGAAGAAAGAACATAGTAATAAAATAACTCCAAATGACAGTCTACTACACTCATAGACTAGTGCCTTGTTCAGTTGTCATCTAAGAAGCTCCTTCCTCAGCAGATGGGAACAATCACAGAGACCCACAGCCAGACTCTACGCAGAGAATGAGAGACCTTGGAACACTCAACTATAAAAGGGATGTCTGTAGCAGGAATCTTAAAGAGTCTTATTGATAAAATCAAACCTGAGGCCAGTTATTAGGGTGAACACTGGAAGATCAGAGAGCCAGAACAAGCCACAGCTACCTCACCTCGCCGGATCCTCAGCTGGTCTTGCTTCCTCAGACTGGAGGCCTCTGAGTCCTCATCCAGAATGAGTCTCAGCTGAATTGCTGCTCAAAAGCCTGAATGCTTAACCAGCCAAATGCTTAACCAATTTCTTGTCTCCACGCCTTATATATCTTTCTGTTTTTGCCATCACTCCCTGGGATTGAAGGCTGGCTTTCTGGGATTAAAGGCATGAGTCACCATGCTTGGCTGTATCTTTGAACAGATGGATTTCTGCCTCTGGAATGCTAGGATTAAAGGCGTGTGCTACCACTGCCTATCCTTTATGTTTAATATTGTGGCTGTTCTGTCTCTGACCCCAGATAAGTTTATTAGCATGCACAATATTTTGGGGAACACAATACCACAGATGTCTCCATCAAACTTCTTCTCTCGGGAATCCAGAGGAAGGTGAAGAGACAGAAAGAGTGTAAGAGCCAGAGGGGAGAGAGGACACCAGGAAAACAAGGCCCTCTAAATCATCAGGATCAACACATGTATGAAGTCAGAGAGAGTGAGGCAGCATGCACAGGGCCTACACAGGTCTGCATCAGGTCTTTTGACAGTATAATATGGCTTCCAATTTAGTGTTTTTGTAGGATTCCTGGGTGTGCAAATGAGTGGGTCTGTTTCTTGGTCTTCTTCTGGATTCTTTTTCTACTGCTGTTTGTTTGTTGTTTTGTTCAATTCTGATGTGTTACTTTCTGTTTTATTTTATCTTTTATTATTATCTCTTAAAAAAACAAGAGCTTAGGGCTGGGAAAATGGCTAAGTCAGTGAAGTCCTTGCTGCACAATCATGAGGACCCAAGTTTGAATCTCCAGAATCCATGTAAAATTCAGAAATGGTGACAAAGATCTGTAATTCCAGCACTGGGAGGTGGAGACAGGCAGGTCCTTGGAACACATTATCCAGACAGCCTCTTTGAATCAGTGACCTCCAGGTGCAGTGAAAGGCTCTGCTCAAGGAACAAAGTCTGGAGCACAATCAAGGAAGAAACCCAACATCTATCTCCGGTCTCCACATGCATGTACATACATGTACATACGCACCCTTCATACACACATGCACTCACCCACAAAAGTTCTCTCTCTCTCTCTCTCTCTCTCTCTCTCTCTCTCTCTCTCTCTCTCTCTCTCTCTCTCTCTCTCTCTCTCTCTCTGTCACACACACACACACACACACCCCATAGCCAAGTAGGTGGTGAAAGAATTCATTTGCAATCCTACCACTCCAGAGGCAGAAGCAGGTTTCTCATGAGTTAAAGCCAGGCTAACAAACATAGAAAGACCCTTTCTCAAAACACCATTGTCTGAACAATATAGCTGAGTGACAGAGTTGTGGGCTCCATCCCCAGCACTGTAAAAAAAATAGATTTTTCCTAATAATATATATATACTATATATATTTATATATATAGTATGTATAATTTTCTAATAAAAATCATATACACATGTCATACTTAATATTGCAAGATTGAGTGCTGTGCCTCTTAGAGCAGAGACAAAGCTAGGACAGCACTGCTCACAATTTCTAGTCAATGTCACACCAGAGATTGTAGTAGGTTCAATGAAACCAAGGAAATGGTACATGCGAGAGCGTGGTTGAGCGGCAGGAACATTGTTCTAGGTCACAGAAGCCCAGCAGGAAGAACCCATGTCATAAGAGTGCATCTGCATGAACTTCTAAAGACAAAAGCACTGCGAGAGGATGCAGGCCAGTGTGCCTCAGGGCCGAGACTGAGGTAGGAATGGGAAAGACTGAAATGTCATCTCTCTTTATTATAGTGATGGTTCTGGGATAGCACTGGACATTTATCAAAAATCCTAAGACATCAGGAATAAGTTACATTTTATTGCTTGTAAACTGTACCAAACAAAGCTGATTAACATTTTTTTTGGGGGGGGTGAATAAGAAGAAAAGTTAGTCAGGCATAGTGGCATATGCCTTTAATCCCAGTGCTCAGGAGGCAGAGGCAGGTGGATTTCTGTGAGTTGGAGCCCAGCCTTGTTACATAGTGAGTTCCAGGACAGACAGAGCTACATAATAGAGAGACCCTGACCCCCCAAAAGAAGAAAAGAAAAAGAAAACAGAACAATAGATATATTCTGATATTTGATTACCTCCATATTTTATGCTCTAATGTATGTAAAACTCCTGTTTGTGGATTCAGAATTCTTAGTTTCCGGGGTATGTTCATTTTTCTTTATTTATCCCTAACATCAGATGTAGCTTGCTTTCTGGAGCAAGGGTATCAAAATTGCTAATTAAAAAGCAGGAAGCAGAACCAGAATGTGGTTTTTGGAGACAGAAACTTACAATACCAAACTGGAAAAGTACATATCAGCAAGATAAGATTTGCATATCAGGAGTGAATTTGCTCAGCTGAGGTTACCCAGGCATTAAAAAATCTGGCAAGACTTTTGACACAAACGTAATCATCAAAACGACCACAAACTCTCGAATAAGAATTTGATAAAGGCTCCTCCTCCTTGTATTAAATTTACTGATATACATTAATGCTTTGTAATTTGGATATCAATATTCAATTCTGTGTATCAAAAATGTATCATTGATGTCAGTATTAAAAATATCATTTTCAAGTTCAATAGGTAACACTTTGTTTCTCAGATTTAGAGGTCATTCCCTTCTTGTCCCTTGCTCCTTTCTTCTGAGATGGTGCATATCACGGTTTGCTAGTTCACTAGGAAGATTATCTGTCTCTGCTAATATTATCTTGAAAATTCGTTAGTAGGCCAAGTTTTTTTGTTGACTTTCTCCAGCACTCTTTTCAGAGAATCAATTGTTGTTAGGATTTTAGGTAATGCTATGACTATTTTTCTTACACTCCCTATTTCGCTCCTGGTCTTGAAACATGCAGGAAACTATGTTCTCCTCCCTTTGGCAATAACTTCCTGTTTGAGAAAACAATAAGAATTGCCTTGGTAGGAATTCACATCCTGTCACATACTGGAGAAAACCATCAAACACCTCCAAAGCTTTCTATTGATTAGACCATCAACTTTTTTGAAGCTACGCTGAAGATTATTTGCTCAGAAAAAGATTTGCTGGAGAGAGAGAAAAGAGTGGAGGTGATGAGAGTTGGAGAAGTAAACATTCCCTGGTCCATTAGTTTCCTCATGCTTTGTTTAACCCCTAACAGAAACTTGGAGATTTAATCTGTATGGATCTCATAAAATCAATTATTGATGGAGAGCAAATGAAGACTACTGCTTCCAAAAGTATACGTACCATTAAGCAGAGACTTAATCTCAAATGTAGTAGTCCTTAAAGGAGTAAGGAACCATGAGAATGGGAAATGGGGAAATTGATAAGAGGAAGATAAGTACTATTTTTCAATATCCAGAGTCTCAAATGGTTATAAATAGACACTTATCATTAGTCATTACTAATCTTTGCAAGTAACTTTCTTTACAGCTGAGACAAACCAAAATAATACCATCTTTCAGGGAGAATGTAACTTAAAAGACAAGACCAAAAAATACCCAAACTAAACTTTTACATATGTCAGTACAAGATCTTAGCTTATGACAATTTCCCTTGTAGTTGTAGAGACTGTAGAAGGTTGACAAGGTTGATAAAAATGGTAGGTGGCCATAGCTGTCAAAAGCATTAACTATCACCAGTGCTTAGCTGAATGAACCTTCTCAAAACATTTTCCTTGCTTGTAAATTAGAGTTGGTATCTACTATGTTACTTTGTGCTTGGCCCTAAAGATTACACATAACACATAATAATGTAAATAAAATTCCATGTAATACACAAAGCATTATCTTTACCTAACAGATCATTAATAACCTCACAACTGTGTGTCCTGTTCTGGTCATTTCATTCCACAGACAAAGGCAATTCTATTTTTGGGCTTCTGCAATATACTTGGCTAAGAGTGAGGTAGCAAAATTGACTAGAAAGTTTGAGTCAAGACATCTCAGATTTTTCTTTCTCCCAATCACCTTTTCATCATTTTATCCATGTACCTCTGAGTCTTTAGATAAAACCTTTTCAATACCTTTCTTATCCTATGATTGACTTCACTGTATCAGAGTCCTTCAAAATCTTTCTTACCCCTATAGCAACTGAGCCTCAGGTAGGAGGCAAGCCTCAGAAGGACTAAAGCTAGAATTTGTTAATTCTGGGAGTGAGATCAGTATCCTTATCTCTATACTTAGGTGATTAGTTCAAGACTAACTTGCAGGGGGGATGTCTTTCTGTATGCTGTGAATGCATGTTGTTCCCATTGGTAATAAATAAGCTGCTTTGGCCTATTACAAGGCACCTTAAAGGCAGGCAAGAAATCCAAGAGAGAGACAGGAAAGAGAAAGGTGGAGTCTGGAGAGATGCCAGCCCACTACGCAAGGAGCAACATGCCAACAGACTGGTAATGCCACAGCCATGTGGCAAAACATACGTCAATAGAAATGTGTTAATTTAAGATGATAGAGCCAGCTAGCAAGACATTGGCCATACGGCCACACAGTTTCTAATTCATACAAGCCTCTGAGTGATTATATTATAAATGACTGTGGGACCGCAGAGCTGGGTGAGACTGGAGAAACTTCCATCTACACTAACTAGCCAAGTAGTAGCATGGCCAACTCCCTAAGACCAATCATTGTCTAGAAACTCTAAAACATACCTATCTTACTCTCTTCAAAGAAGTCAACAAAACAGATCCAGCTTGATTTTCCATAATCTATTCTACTGTAGTCTTAAGGATTAAGAATAAAAAAAATGTTCCTGCCCTATCTCATCTGGTGTAGAAGGGCAATGTGTTACTCAGTTTTCTATCTTCAACAAATGCCTGAGAAAATCAACTGAAGGAAGGAAAGATTTCCTTTCTCTCCTGATTTCAGAGCTTGTTTGGCCCCACTGTTCTTTGTCCTAGGTATGGCAAGGCAGAATATCACAGTGGAAGGATGTGGGCAGCAATGTCTAATGATGGACAGAATATAGGGAGAAGGAAACAACTCAACGACCCTTTAGTAGCATGCCTGTTATCTGTTTGCTCCAAGTTGACTCTACTACCAAACAGTCTGTTCAGCTATGAATTTGTCAATGAAAAGACAGGAGGGAATTTGGAGCAAATTCCTTCTTGCCTTTATAGGTCATCATAAGATGATGGTTCTTCCATGTCAAACCTTAAAACTCTTGAAATTATCGAGGAATCATGAACCATACACTCACTCTTCTCTCCTACCTTGTCACAGTTATACTTCTTTGAAAATCCTCAGAATGAATGAGATTCAACCATCTATATTTAAATTTTCTCCTCAAGATTCTAATACAAAGTCAAAATTGAGTTACTTTCCCTTGGTGATTTCATCTAATCCCAAGGTTAGCTACCTTATGTATACTTGTTACACTCACACATTCATGTTCTCTATGTAGGTATTTTTCTTGAATTCCAGATTTCTATGAACAACTAACTACCTGCTTCGTGTTCTTTTCCACATGTCTCTTATGCTGAGAATAAGTTCCTTGGGTTCCAAACACCAATGGAGTTTGTTAATGCCTGTATCATATGTTTTAGAATCCATGGAACAATTTGTTCAAGTCTAAATGATGTCTTTTCTTTTGAAAGTTTATACATTTTTTCTAATACAAATTGCATTTGCTCTCTTTCATGTATGGGTGTTTTTTAAAAGTTGATCATAATTTATAACGGTAAGTATTATAAGCTAAAAATGGGAGTAGCAAGTGATAATAATGAGAGGTTAGACAACTAGTAATCCAAATACAAATGTATAAAAGTGATGTTACGATGAACTATAGAACACTGGAAGGACTAGAATCCATGATGAAATATTATACATGTAATGAATGACTAGGGGAGAAAAACATGGAGCTCCCCACACAAAATAATAAGAAGATAGAAAGTTAATTGTTCAACTGTATCAGCAAATATTGTATATATATTTTTAAATACCATGTGCTGGAGTGGGCCTAGTGGATTACCCCACTGATTAGAAGTGGGGATGCTGGATTTTACTTACATTATTACTTATTATTTGTAATCTTTAGCACCAAGCACAAAGTGGGGATGCTGGATCAACACATGAGAGGCTCTAAATTTGCTCCCCACACTAACAACAAAAGTAGAGGCACAATTGGAGGGTTGATATGATCAAAGTATGCTATATATATGTATGTATGAAAATGCATAGTTTTATATAATTAATATATGTAAATATGTGTACTATACCTCAGAAGAAATTACAAGTATTATACATTAGTAAGCTTTTAATATTTTAGGGAAATAAAAACATTAATTGCCTGAATTTGATCATTACACATGACATACAAGTATATAATTTGTTCCTATAAAGAATTACCATACTATATATCATAATCTTATACAATTAAAATAAAATTGAAAGGAAAAACTAGTTTTCTATTATTATCAGAAATATTTTTACTGTTGATATTAGCAATAAAAATAATTATATTTTATCTAACTTTTCCTTATGGCTACTTAAGCATATTCTTTTGTGTTATACTTCCATAAAAGTAATCATGTGAAATTTGTAATCACAGAGTTGGTTGCTGAAAAGTATATGTTGCATGCTAGTTATGTACATACATAAATGTCTAAAAATAATTTTGCAATTATTTTTATGTCTTTAAATATTTTCTATTAAGAACAATATATACATATACTGATCATGTACACATTTTGTTTCATACAAATTCTAGGCAGAGAAAATAAGAGTAAATAAACAAAATTCAGTTTTTGAACTTCAGAAGTGTGTGTACGCATGTGTGTTTGTGTGTGTGTCCTAATGAATAGCTATTATAACCTATCAGATAGTAAATCCTTGAATAGAGGTAAATACAGACTCTTGCAGGAACGTAGGAATCAATTCCTTAGCTCAATATTTATGTATAAAGAACAATGTATGGGGAGCCTTCCTGTAGGAAATGACGTCTAAGCTGAAACCCAGGATGAAGTCAGGAGTAAAAGAAAGAGGAAAGAGCATCTGAGGACCGTGTACTAAGAAAACATCATGTGGTGAACTGGAAACCAAATTCCCCTTTAGTAGCTTATGTGGCTGTGTTAATTACCCCAGAGAATCAGTTTTAAGGTAAATTTAAGGTTAAAAAGTAGGAATGCATTTGCTGTTGAGCTGCAATCTTTTCAAATATCATGGATCTTTCAACAACTAGTAGGATTTGTATTTTTTCCAAAGACTCTTAGATTAAATCCTCTTAGATTAAGGTGAAAGAACAAAAGAACACACCATATGCTTCCCTGCTTTTATTTAAGCAAGTGGGTGAAGAAACATAAAATCTACTTTCTATTTGCTAGTTGACTGGATTGAAATGGTCTTAGGACAGTAAAACTTTTCGTTTCCAACTTGTTCTTAGTAATAAAGTATCATCTTTGCCTTTACAAATCTAGTGGCTGTCGATGACAATCAGGGCACACTGGAAGTGGAACCTTTGCATATAGAAATACATAAATACACTTACTATTTGATAATTCCAAATGTTTCCTTATTATTCAATATACTTTCAGTTAGCTGTATTGTGGAGATAAGTGTTAGATTATGGATTGACTTTTTTCCCCAAAAAATAATTATCCCTCACTATTTCTGCCAGATATTTAAGTACTAGCATGGAAATACAGATGCTAAAATAGTTCACAATGTTCAAACTCTAACCAGTAAATTTCAAAAAGGCTGCAAGACATGACTCACGTGTTCTTAACATTCAGAGGTCACCATAAGCCTTTTAATCTAAGTCCAACTGCAGAACCATTTGGATTGAAAGTTAGGCTCAATGGCTTTTATATGTTTAAGCTTATGTTTATCTCTAATCAGTTATCATTTTTATTGTTTCCTAAATCATTTCTAATCAACAAGCCTTTGGCAAATGTTTGCATTAGTTAAAGGTTAACGATGAGGAGCCAATGTTATGTGCACTCAACTGCAATATTTGATTTTAAGGTTTGTCCTTTAATATCAGATGATGTCCAGATATTAAGGACCTATGATAATTTAATCAAAGAATGAACAAACAATTCGGGCCATTGTTGAAGTTTTGTATATAATATGAGCAATTGCCCATTGGCCAAGGAAGGCAACCAGAGAAGCAGAATCCTGTTTTGGAGGACATTGTAAGTATGTTTGAGGATCAAAATTAACTGAAATCAGTCTGTTTTGTTCTTTACTTCAACTATCACAATATAAACGTGTCCATTTAATTTATGTATTGAATTCTAGAATTTGGCCTACATTTTTCTTCATTACGTATAAATGAAATTCTTTATTACTAACTGGTAAATTTGTCTATTAGTGTCATAAATACTTACTGTGATGATTTATTCTTTCATATTGTCCTTTTGAAATCAGCCTATTAATATCATAGAAAGCATTATTTTTGATATGATAGCATAACATTATCCACCAAATGATATTGAATTAACCATTATTAGTAACATTGATCAATAGGCTACTAATCACTTCTTCAAATTATAACTCAAGAAAACAAAAGTTTGGTTTGCATTATAGAATGCATTGGGGAATTGTCCCCAGTTTGCCTGTTATAGATGCTACCTAAGATCATTCCAATGAAGCATTATAGTAGTGGAAAAGATACTCCTTAGAAACAGCCAGCACAATTTTAAATACAGGGTGGGGTGCATTCCACATATTTGTGGGGTCTTGCTTTGTTCACCTGCAAAGTATAGAACATAATGCCAAGTACTTAATAGGGATGTTTCAATTAAATGTTATAATAGCAGTAATACTTAGTTATAATAATAGCAACAATACTTATGCTTACTTATTTACATAATGAATGCTTGTAGCACCAAGGAACAGACTCTTGTTAGCCTTGTTTTACGGAAAAGGAAAAAATTATGAAAATAGCTCACTTGCATGTTATATGTGTGAGCATACTATTGGATACATGATAGTTACTGATATTATCCTGAAATTTGATGTCAGATATTTTGAGGAACTTAATCATGCCTCAAGTTTTTCAGAGCCTGTCTTGTATACTTCTATTATTGGGCCATCCAATAACTCAAACCATTGGTAGAATGGCCTCATTTTAAAAAGGCAAATTACTTGAGACAACAAATGCTAAAAAGAAACCATGAATTCTTTAATAGTCTGACAACCATCTGATTTGATGTTAAAGAGGTGATTGGTCTTTATAAATTGGTTTATCCCTTCATGAATTTTCATTGTACAGAGAAGCTTTAGTTAAACCTATTTCCAGAGACATCATTATATCCAATTTCAACTCTAAGTGGCTAAATTCTCAGACCAGATGATTAGATTTAGGTCTTGGAGTCTCTAGTTCAGCACCATGAAAGCCAGGAACTTTACAAAGTGTACTACATGAATAAATACTCATGCAGTGTTTATTGAAATATTGACAGCAACTGACACCTGTAATAGTACTTTTTCATCAGGACCACCATCCTGCAAATAATGACATGGAGACTTCTTATCAATTATAAAAGCTTGGCCTTAGTTTAGGCTTGCTCCTAACTAGCTCTTATGACTTAAATTAATCTGCTTCTATTAATCTAGGTTCTACCACGTGGCTTTTTTAAAACATCTTTTCCATTTCTGTACACTTAACTTGTTCCATGTCTCCTGGCATTTCCTCCACACCTAGATTCTTCTTCCCAGTTTCTCTTTCTCTGCCCAGAAGTACTGCCTATATCTCCTTCCTATCTATTGATTATTCAGGTTTTTATTACACCAATCACAGCGATACATTTTCACACAGTGTACAAATATCCCACAATAGATACCTGATCCTCTTTCAAAGAACACCATTTGAAACAAATGATCCAAATTTTACAAAGTCTCTACTGTACACAATTAAAATCTTTTCATATATGATCACCAAATTTGCTTCTAGCACACAGCATGCACACACACACACACACATACACACACACACACACACACACACACACACACACACACACACACACAGAATGATTACTGTAGCAGGAAGTTTAAATGGTCTTATTAATAAAATTAAACCCAGAGCCAGGTATTGGGGTGAATGCTGGAAGATCAGAGAAGCAGAACAAGCCACAGCTACCTCACCTCGCCAGTTCCTCAGCTGATCCTGTTTCCTCAGACTGGAAGCCTCTGAGTCCTTATCCAAATGAATCTCAGCTGAACTGCTGCTCAAAAGCCTGAAACTTAACCAGCCAAAAGCTTAACCAGACAAATGCTTCTAGTTTCTGGTCTCCACGCCTTATATATCTTTCTGTTTTTGCCATCACACCCTGGAATTAAAGGCTCACTTCTTGGGATTAAAGGCATGTGTCACCATGTCTGGCTGTTTCCAATGTGGCCTTGAACTCACAGAAATCCAGAGGGATTTCTGCCTCTGGAATGCTGGGAATAAAGGTGTGTGCTACCACTGCCTATCCTCTATGTTTAATATTGTGGCTGTCCTGTTCTCTGACCCCAGATAAGTTTATTAGGGTGAACAATATTTTGGGGAACACAATACCACTACAGATTTCAGACACACTAAAAAGATCTTTCTTTAAAACTAGCCTGCATATGGCATCTCTTCAAACTTGAGAAAAATAATTCTCTCTCTTATATTTTTTTTCTTAACCTCAATGTGTGAATATTCTAGAATTGGTAGTTGGTTCATACAATATTGAAGTAAGCTAAGATGGTCTGAGTATCATCCCTACTAAAAGATAAATGGCAATTACAATCACATAATCAAAAAAAGCATGTTGCAATGTTCCTTTCCAAAATCAAAGTTTATAATTTGAAATACTAATCAAAATACAAAAACGCAAGGAAGTAGAATCTATTCAGGTTATATGAGTGATTAGATATAGCAAGATAGGATCATCAGTTTGGCTATTTGCAATCTAAAATTTTCACTCATTTATTATCAGCTTGCATTGCTTTACAACTACATAAAAGATAACAACTTTGAAGACAAGTTATATGAAAGATCAATCATTTAAGTAGTAGAATAGATTCAGTCCTTTTGAAGTCATTATTTTCTAAAACATAGGTTTTTAGTCTCATGCTTAAATATGAGAGGATTCAACTAGTAAAGCCCTTATACTTTTTTTAACAAATAATAATAGTAAATTACTTTTTGCTGTTAAATACTTCTGAAAAAGGTATCCAACCATGTAATACACTGCCGACTTATAATCTACCGTATATAAGTAATTTCAAAGAGATAATCTCAGTAGAAAATTGAAAGAGCTACAGTTTCTTAGAATTACACCCATGCATTATTCTATGACATTGTTTTGAGATGACATCATCTTTCAAATTCACATAGTGATTTCAAATCAGTAAGTAGTTATGAAGTGGCTATTATCAATTACCTTAACACAATGATAGTTGTATTTATTTCAGAGAGTATGCAACTGCCACAGAGCACATGTGGATGTCAGAGGACAGTTTTTGGAAATGGGTTCTCAGGATCAAATACAGGTCACCAGGCTTGCATAGCAAGTGCTTTCATCTACTAAGCCATCTCTCCAGCCCCACAATGATAGCTTTAAATGTACATAATGTTAAAATTGATATAAAGTCATCCAATGCCCATATAACCATCTATGCTCAAAAGACAAGTTTGACCAAAGTCTTAAGCATACAGAATAATAAAACTATGCTTCACCTAACAGATGGAAGATTGTTTGCTGGTTAAAATCCTGAGTTGGAAATGTTTTTAAAGAAAAAGAATCAGGACTGAGTAGATGGCTCAGCTCATTAAGTACTTGTCATGCATGGTTAAGGACCTGAGTTCTATCCCCAGAACTCAGTAAAATAGCTGGGCATGGTGATGCATGCTGATAATTCCAGAGCTGGGGGAGATGAGACATCCCTGGGGCTTTCTGACCAATGACCCAGCCTATTCAGCAAACTCCAGCCTAGTGAAAGACTCTGAATCCTGAGGAAAACATCCAAGTTGTTTTCCCATTTGAACACACACACACACACACACACACACACACACGCACGCACGCACGCACGCACACGCACACACACACCACACACACACGAGAAAGAGAGAAAAGAAACAATCACAGTTAAACTATGCCAAACATTAAGATAAATTTTCCTATAGATTACCTATATCTATACCTATTATCTATAAAGAGAGATTTACATCATTTTTTAAAAAACAAAAAAGGGGGCATCTCTGAGGGCCATGGGAGTATACAACAGGTGACAGCTACTGTCTGGCTGGCCGACCCACCAGACAAATCAGTCCCTGTTAGGGAGCCTCACTTGACAGAGTGTGGGGTCACTGACTATTACTGACCAGTTGTTTCTGTCCGTAATTTCTTGTATACTATTGTATTTCTTCCCTAAGAACTACTATAGGTGTTTTCCCATTGCTTGTGCATTTATCTTGAGTAAATATTCCATCTTTGGGCACACTTATAGTTATGGATGGTCAGGAAAATGACTTATGTTTAAGCTGTATAATTCTAATGAATAGAAATAATACCAAAATTTTTTTCTTTACTAACACAGGAAATAACAGTTTTCTCAGTCTCAAAGACAGCTAATTTTAGACTTTAGAAAAAATTCAAAATAGACTAATCTGCCCATAGAGAAAATACACAAAGACTAGTTCCCAGTATTGCTGAATCAGGGTCAGAATTGAAGCAACTTTAGTAGACATAACCTCCTGTAATAACTGACTTATTGCATGTAGTCTCAGCCTCAGTTTAAGTTACAGGCTCTAGGTGCAGCCAACTGTTTACTTTCTGTCTGGGAACTATCACCCACTTAGAGTTACATGCTTAGCCAAGTGTTACACTGGCCAGTCAGCACAACCTTCCTAGCCTGAGAAAAACTGTATGACTTATCACATGTTATAAGAAATATGTCGCACTCTGAAAATGTAACATGTAATTCTTCAGAGTTTGGCTGTGAGGAGAGCAAGCGATGTGAAGGAATGGTTTAAGAGATGGGCAGAGGATAAGAGTGAATGTGTGAGTGTGTGCTGGTGTGTGTACTAAGTGAGAGATGTAGCTGAATAGGCAGAGAGAAATTGTAACATACAATTGTCCAAAGTTGGGCAGAGAAGAAGTGTGAGAGTAAGATGAAAGAGTGAATGAATGAGAGAATGAGTGAGTAAAGAGTGAATAAGTGCTGTAACAATATGTGAAAGAATGTAACAGAGTAGAGAGAAGAAATGTGTAGATATAACTGTGCAAAAGAGGTACTTGGCTGTGTGGAGAATTTATGGAGAATGTAACAGTGTGAAATGTAACTTGGCTGTATGGAGAATGTAATAATGTGGAATGTATCTTGTGGAGACAGATTTTCAGAAAAAGAAATTTTTTTAGATGGAAAAGGGTAAGTTACCATCAGAAAGCATGTGTTTTCTTCTTTTACCCCTCAGATAGATAGAAACTAATTTCTAAATACCCTCAAATAGAAAAAGTCTAGCCCTCAGGTAGATGATTTTTTTTTCTTAAACTCTTGCTGCCTTCGTGGATTCTTTTGCATACCCTGGTGGTAGCTGGAGGCTGGACCCCCAAGCTACTGATAATCTCCCAGGTTTTGCTCAACAGACTATAATCGAACTCAATCATCCCTATACATCTCTTGGAAGTAAAATAGTCACAAACACTGAACGTTATGGAAGCACTGTGGGTTAACCACAATATAGCTTATCCTTTTGTTTCAGGGCAGACCAAGATGTGGCTGCTGTTGGCAGTAACAAGTGTGATATCTACATTTGGAGGGACACATGGCTTACTGGGAAAACTGGCTCCTGAAAGCCCTGAAGCGAACATGAATATTGTGAGTTACTGAGGGATATTACTGGAATTAGAGTCACAATGGGTCTACACTTTTAGTGCAATTTTAACTTTTAGTTAAAATTCATTTAAAAAATCTGTTAGATGCATTTTAAATTAGTTAAAACATAAAAGTTTTTTTTTTTAATTTTCCTTCTCAGAGCCAGATGATAAATTACTGGGGATATCCTAGTGAAGAGTATGAAGTTGTTACTGAAGATGGCTACATTCTGGGGATCTACAGAATTCCTTATGGGAAGAAAAATTCAGAGAATTTAGGTACAAACTTCCTCCATTCCCTCACTGTCTCTCTTTTCTTCCTTACCTTTTCCCCTTTCCTTCCTCCATCTCTCCATATATCCCCTATCTTTTTCTACTTCTTTTTCCCAACCTTTCTAAGGGTAAAATAAGTCCTGATCACTCTGTAAATGCAACACAACATTGTATTTCCAATCTTAAATAGATAGCAATCAAGGCAATGAGGCAGAGGAATGAGAAAGTGATCATGATAAAAATGCATTCCTGTTGTTATATACAGACTATTAAAGGCTTCTAACCCAGCTAAAGAAATCAGGGACCATCACCACATTCTATTTTAGAATATTGCTGTCTTCAATTTCATACTATGTGAATTATTTATCAATAAAGATTTTATAAAATGTTAAAAAAAAAAGAAAGAAAGAAATCAGGGACCATTTCTTTCAACATAGTAAGTAAGCTGAATCCCAGTGCATGAAAAGAGTTAACCAGCTTGTATTGTAGAGGGGAAGGTAGCAAGAAGTCTATTTCCTAAACAGATAAAGGTCATTTTATTTTGATGATATTGTTAAATTTTCATTTCTTTTTCTCATTACAAAAAAAATTTCCTTAGACAATCCTTGTAATATGTTTATTTATATATAAATGGCATATAACACAGTGAGCATATTTCATATATACAATATGACATGAGGATATAGCTAGCAGTACATTTGCCTAGCATATACAAGGTCCTGTGTTGATAAATATGAATGCAATAAATAAAAATATAGTATTCACCAGAGCGATTGTTCAGTGGTTAAGAACCCTAGCTGCTCTTACATAGGACTTGGCTTCAATTCTCAGAAGCCACATGCTGGCTGCTCACAACTGTCTCTAACTCCTATTCCAGGAGTTCAGATGCCATCTTCTGGTCACTGAAGACTCCTGCAAATATGTGGCACATATAAACTCATACAGGTTTACATAAATACATAGAAATAATAAATAAATAAATAAATAAATAAATAAATAAATAAATAAATAAATAAGATATACAATTTAATCAATTTTGGCACATGAAACAAGCTTGAGAAAAAGATAATTAGATGTCAAATACAACCTCAACAAAGTGAACATACTTAATTCTGACCACATGTCTATCTACCATAAAGAATAAGTTCATAATATTTGAATAATCTTCTTCCCTAGGCCACAGACCTGTGGTGTTTTTGCAGCATGGTTTGCTCGCATCAGCCACAAACTGGATCGCAAATCTGCCCAACAACAGCCTGGCCTTCATTTTGGCAGACGCTGGCTATGATGTGTGGCTGGGGAACAGCCGAGGGAACACATGGTCCAGGAAAAATTTATATTACTCTCCAGACTCCGTTCAATTCTGGGCTTTCAGGTAAAGAAAGAGGATAATTCAAAATGGGCATGTATTTGGGCTCTACAAGCAGGGCCGTTGTCAATTTCCCATCCCAGCCGACTACACTCTAGGTAGGAGGTGAAAATCCATGTCATTCTAAACCAACATTTGAATCTTCTATATACCTCACTTCTAGAGTAGTTTTCCTTCGAGTTTGCTATTATCTCCATACTCAAGATCAAGAGATGCTTAAAAATGCTTTTCCAAATAAAATTAACAACACGGCCAAAGGGAGGATGCAAGGCAACTCCCTGTGCCTAGAAAGGTCCATGGAGAGAAGCCAACAGACTGAGAAGGTGTCAGAACTGGAAGGAGGGATAGTAACCTGCATCAGTATCAAAAGCCCAAAGTTCGGGCACAGGGAAGTTATCAAAGGTACCCAACTCCTTCTTGTGCCCTACTCTTGGAGGTCAGAAGAGCATCTGGCTGATGTTGCTGAGGTACAAGAGTGTGTCAATGGTTCTGAGAGCTGATAGGAAGCCCACGTGTACCTGGTGTAGCGAGTAAGAGGGAGACAGTGACACAAGACAGCACTAGTGATGTTGACAAGGACTGGGTGTGGAGAGGGTGTTGAAGTTCATTCTGTGCACTGCGAGAGGCCACTAAAAATTGTTCAAGTTCTCATTTGTCTATCACTCTGGGTGATTTGAGAAGAATGTATTACAGGGATGGGACTCAGATGGAGTTTTAATATAGAATACGAGCGCTTATTAAATCTGCTATCCCATTTCAGGTATGAAAATAATTCCCACTCATAGATACTATCTTGTTTAGATTTGATTGCAGCCATTTATTATGCATTGTTTGAAAAATATGACCTTTGCTTAGAAGCAACCCCCCACCAGAGGCACCTGACACTGACTAAGGGTTTATAACTGGCAATAATTAAAGTGTCTAGTTTTTCTATTTCTCAAGTAGAAATAGAGTTTTCTCAATAAATACTCTTGAGTTTTAGAAACTCTAACAAGAAAATACATTTTTTTGATGTTCTTCTTTCTTACAGCTTCGATGAAATGGCTAAATATGACCTTCCAGCCACAATAGACTTCATTGTACAGAAAACTGGACAAGAGAAGTTGCACTACGTTGGTCATTCTCAGGGCACCACCATTGGTGAGTAAGAACATTGAGCCTGGACGCAGTTCCTATTCCACTGCCCAGCAGCATAGCCACTGCTTTGCAACTTTATAAAATGCAATATCCACTGCAATCCAGTGATATAAGGACTGGAGATGGACAAATCAAGCAGTGGAATAAAGAACTCAAGCAAGCGACGTGAGTCTTCATCCATAGTCCAATAGAATGGCTCCAATACCAGTCCAAGTCACCCGACTCTCAAGGCAGCCTGTTCCAGCTTTCTAGTTAAATTTGTTCTTTTCATTTCATCATTTTTTTAAATGGAAACCAGATCATTTGCCCAAATAGTATACCAAAGAAGATAAATTAAAATCTCTGCCTTTATATTACTTAAATGGGAGAGGGGGCAGAAAAGTAACAGATTACAAGTACCATAGAGTTCAACAAACCATGGTAATGCTATGGGAAATATACCTCATGGAGGATTTTAGGGAGTTTCAGAGGGCTTTTGAAGGTATTTTCAACAGAGAAATCCTGCAAACACCCTTTGAGTAAAGACTTAGAAGAGTCATGTGCATGCATGGTAGCCTGATGTTCTAAGGAGGGAGAACAGCAAATATATCCAAAGATGAATAACAAGTTCAGGGAACAGCAGTGACACTGTTCATTATGGGAATGAGTCAGAGTAAGAGACAATGAGAGAGAAACAGAGTGTGATGACATTGCAGCAGCTTGGAAAAACAGTGTTCAGGGTTCTTTAAATACTGTAAGGACATCAGCCTTTAATATCAGTAAAAAGGAAATCATAAAGAAGAGGCGAGGTCTTAGCATATGCTTGAGTTATTCCTTCATTTACAAGATGAGAGTTCTGTGATAGAGGAAACAAAGTCAGAGGTAGTCATACTGATGTGGAAGGGCAGCCCAGAATTCTGGAATCCAAAAGGAGGATGTGTTTCCTACTTAACAAAAGCTATGTGAAACGAAGTCTGAGAGGTAGTTGTTGGAATTACCTTCCTAGAAATCATAGGCATCTTTGTTGTTGCTGTTGGTGGTTTTTTGAAACAAGGCTGTCCTGTATAGCTCAGGCTGACTTCAAACTCCTGACCCTCTTGACTCAGCCTCCGGAGTGTTGAGATTGCTGGCATCTGCCAATAACTGTGCCTGGTGTAGGGGGCTTATATCATTAACTTTCTGTGGCACACACTTAATATAACTTAGTGTTTTGTCACTAACAGGTTATAAAATTATTGAATTGAGATGTAATGCAACAGTTTCCTTACAAATTATCAAGATAAGTAAGACCGCTTGCGTTGACAGTGAATTACTCCACTCTGCCTCTATCTTGAGTTAACTGAAGACTGAACTTCTTGATTCTTGTTCATTAGTGGATATTTAAAGTGCCATCGCTAACTTACACTATCTCAAAAAACTAATGTGCCAGTTTCACAGCTTGCTTCATATGGCATTTTAGCAAGTCCAAAATAATATCACACTTGTGAAAACAGAACAGCACACACATGCACACACCTTCTTTACTGATGGTCTGTTCTATTTCAGGTTTTATTGCCTTTTCTACCATGCCTGAACTGGCGAAAAGAATCAAGACATTTTATGCATTAGCTCCAGTTGCTACTGTGACATACGCACAAAGCCCTTTGAAAAAGCTTTCAGTTATCCCTACATTTCTTTTCAAGGTATGTTATTCTACTTAAGGTATCCAGTTGCCATTGGATTTCAAAGTGAACAAAGTAAATCTGTGTTCCTCAGGGATGAACATATTCATATCCTCAAACTAAATTGTATGTGTTTATATTATCTCTCTCACGGTGTTAAAATGTGTTGATCCCCTCTTGCCTCTGAGATCCCCATTTATTCTTTTGGTTTTGATCAGCATAGGGTGGGTTGTCAATGCCATAAGTGTTTTGCTTTTTCAGGGGTGTTCCACTGTGCAAGCACTCTACACACATGTGTCAACGTAGCAGTTCCACCTCCGCAATAGGAAATGGGGTGTTAAAAGCATATTAGCATAATTAAAAGCATAATTAGGTAGGGCCATAGAAACTTGGAAGAGGAGGAAAAGAAGGGAGAGAAGGGAAGGAAAAAATAAAGCAAAGAAATCAACAAATAAACAAAGAAAATAGTGTGTAACCTCCAATTAAAGGCTCTTGGTTTGCCTGAGAACTCTTGTCCCAAGAAATGGAAATTTCATAGGATAGTAGTATGGACTTGAATAGACCATAAATATTCAGTGCCTGTTGAACAGGTACATATAGGAATGAAATAATAGCACTTTCCTATTCAAATGTTTAATGCCCTACTTTTCTTGCACTTAAGCCAACACATGCAGACACACCTGCACATTTGCACAATTTCCTTTATAAGAATGGTTCAGTCTGAGGCTATAAAATAGTACAGTAATTATACCTTTCTCTTTAGTATTGTATTGACCATTCACTTTCACTCTAAATTAGCATGCACACATAAAGCCAAAAACACTGCCTACAGTCAAATGTATTAACAAAGCTTTTATGCAAAACCTGAAGCGTTGAGATGACTGCGACCATTTCCTGCTGCACTGAGCCTCTTATTTCCCACTTATGTTCAGATTATCAGGTAGCAAGAACAGAGAAACTGAAAGGAGAAGGCATTTAGACATTAAATCACAGGCATGAAATAGAATTGCGGGTATAATCTAGTACTAATTAGTCTGAAACACTATTTCCTAGCCATGTTTCCTTGGGTATAAAATTGAGAAAGCAAAATGTCTCAAACCTCAACACAACTGAGTCTAAAGATTTTCCTAGAGATATCTCTCTGAGTCCCCAATTTTTCCTCCTGATCTCATAATTTATTACTCAAATCACACATGTTGATATGTAATTATGACAGTGTGCCATGTTATTTCATGGTTTGATTCCATAATCTTTATTACTCCGGCTGACTTATAATTCATTGTGTCTTCTACTTGCTCCAAGAGGCTATAAAGTTCTCAACTCAGTAATACACACTGAATGTTATATCTGCTCTTTCCATTTCACAATTTCATTGCGAGAATTAAATGAGAGAAAGACGGGGTAAAATAGCTCAATGAGTACATTGCTGCCACGTATGACAACCTAAGTCCAAGTACTGGGACACACGTGGTGGGAGAGAGAATGACAGATTCCCATGAGTTGTCCTCTAATCTCCACACACCTTCTATGGCACATATGTACCCCTCCATCCCCCCACACACATAATGAATATTTTATTTTATTTTTGAGAATATTATAACATCATTTCCCCCTTCCCTTTTCTCTCTCCAAACACTTCCACATATCCCTCCTTGATCTCTTTCAAATTCATGGCCTCTTTTTTCATTAACTGTTGCAACACGCAAATACACACATTCACATACCTATATATTCCTATTATAACCTGTTCAATCTATATAGTGATATTTGTATATATATTTTTCAGGGATGACCATTTGGAATCGGATAAACAATTGGTTTCTGCTTCCCTAGGAAAGGCTACCTCTCTAGTTATCAGCTTTTCTTAGTTGCCTGTAGTTCTTTGTGTAGGGTTGAGACCTCATAGTCTTTCCTCCTGTCCACATTAGCATGTCTCATGGTGTCATCCTTGTTCAGCTCGTGTTTAGGAGTCATGCTGGTGAGACTTTGTGGATGTAGCTTCTGGCATGACAAGGATCCAGAGTGTCACAGCAAACTCTCTGGCAATCTGGCTCTTACAGTCCTTCTGCCCTCTTCCACAGTTCTCTGAATCTTAGGTGTGGGATTGTATGGTAGATGTATCAGTTGAGATTTGGCTGCACAACTCTGCATTTTGACTGATTGTAGTTTTCTGTAATGATCTCTTGCCTGTTGCAAAGAGAAGTTTCCTTTATGAGGTAAGTGAGGACTACACTTACCTGTGGGCATAAAGGCAAAATATTTAGAATGTAGTTAGGGATTATGCTGGTTTAGCAAAGTGGTAGTTATAGGTCCTCCAAAATCCATGACTTTACTATGTCTGGGGAGCGAGATAGCTTTCTTGTATCCGAATGATTTGCTTTTGTTGAGTGGGTCTTAAGTCCAATTAGAGAGCTGTTCGTTACCATCATGGTATGTGTGTGACTACTGCATCCTTAGGGTTATCTCACCATGCTGGTCATTGTTGTGGTTCATAGATGTCATAGCTGATTAGAACTGTTAGTTGCTCCCTCCTTTGGAAGTTTGCATGATGCCTTCTGGGACCATGAAAGCTACTTCTCCGGGAGGAGGCATTTCAGTCAGTTCCAGCTCAGGGGTCTCTGGGTCCTATGTCTGAATCGCATGATGTTTTCAATAGTAGGATCTTACTTTCCACCTGTGGTGGGCAACCAAGGGCAATAGCAATAGTCTGTAATGTTTTGGAAGTCTCTTGGACAATCCTGATCAACAACTTCAACCAATCAAATGAGAGCTTCTCATGCTTGTTGTTGGGGTTTTTGTTAGAAGGCCTTTGGCTCTTGGAGAGAGTGTTATCAGTCCAAATGAGAAATTTTCACTTAAGCTCTCTCTATATATATTTATATAAAAAGTTTCATGTGTTGTAATTTTTTGGTTGATAGTTAATAGTAAAATTCCTCATGACGTTTTTCAGACATTGCTGATGTTATTTTACCCTCCTTCCCCTTCTTCTGTAATTATCTCCATTCTCCTCCTTAATTAGAGCCCATTCTTTATCTCATTGCCTCAATCAGATCACTTGTACCCTAATATTCCTATCTTTACTGTTCCCCAACTTCCCCACCCTGGCAATGGCCGCATTTTACTTTCCTGGTTTCATTGTTGCTCTAGGATATGTACTAACATATCTAAAGATTTGGAGCTAGGAGCCTCGAAGAAAGAGAACACGGGACATTTGTCTTTCTGAGTTTGGGTTACCTCACGCAATATGGTCTTTTCTAGTTCTATCTATGTACTGCAAATTACACGATTTCTTTTTTCTTTACAGTTAAATAGTAGTCCATATTGTATGTGCTTTGCTTTTTTATTATCCATTCATCAGCTGAAGGACATTCAGATTGTTTCCACTTCTTAGCTACTGTGAATACAGCAGCAATGAACATGGTTGAGCAAGTGTCTCTAGAGTATGATGTGGAGTCCTCTGTGTACATGCCAATGAGTGGTATAGAGAGGTAGATTTATTTTTAGCTTGTTGAGATTCTCCACAGTGATTTCCTGAGTGGCTTCACAAGTTTGCAATGCTCTCAGCAGGGAGTGTGGGGCTTCCCTACACTCCTCTCAGCAATTGTTGTGTGTTGTTTTGTTGGTCTTTGCCATTCTGACTGGGGTAAGATGAAATCTCAAAGTTGTTTTGATTTGCTTTTCTCTAATTGTTAGAGACAACTAACATTTTTTGAGGTATTTTTTAGCTACCATGTTTTGTTTGTTTGTTTATTTGTTTGTTTAATTTTGAGAACTCTCTTCGGGTTCTAGGTCCATTTTTTTAATGGGTTGCTTTTTTGTTTTGTTGTCCTTTATATGCTCTGGATATTAATTCTTTGGCAGAGGTATAACTAGCAAAGATTATTTTCCATTCTGTGGCTTCCTCTTTGCCTAGTTGGTTCTTTCTTTTTTTTTTTTTAATTTTTATTTTGCAATACAATTCAGTTCTACATATCAGCCACGGAATCCCTTGTTCTCCCCCCTCCCGCCCCCCTCACCTTCCCCCCAGCCCGCCCCCCATTCCCATCTTCTCCAGGGCAAAGCCTTCCCCGCAGACTGAGATCAACCTGGTAGACTCAGTCCAGGTAGGTCCAGTCCCCTCCTCCCAGGCCGAGCCAAGCAACCCTGCATAGGCCCCAGGTTTCAAACAGCCGACTCATTGCAGATGACATGATAGTATACATGAGCAACCCCAAAGATTCCACCAAGGAACTGATACAGCTTATAAACACCTTCAGCAACATAGCAGGATACAAGATCAACTCAAAAAAATCAGTAGCCCTCCTATATACAATAGACAAAGAAGCGGAGAAGGAAATCAGAGATACATCACCCTATACTATAGCCACAAATGACATAAAATACCTTGGGGTAACACTAACCAAGCAAGTGAAAGACCTATATGACAAGAACTTTAAGTCCCTGAAAAAAAGAAATTGAAGAAGGTGTCAGAAAATGGAAAGCTCTCCCATGCTCATGGATAGGCAGAACTAACATAGTAAAAATGGCAATCTTACCAAAAGCAATCTACAGATTCAATGCAATCCCCATCAAAATACCAACACAATTCTTCACAGACCTGGAAAGAATAATACTCAACTTCATATGGAAAAACAAAAAACCCAGGATAGCCAAAAGGTTCTTTCTTTAGCTGTGCAGAAGCTTTTTAGTTTTATGAGATCCCACTTGTCAAGTGTTGGCCTTCTTAGGCTAAATCTCCTTCAGAACATCCTTCACTATACCTACATCATATATGGTACTGTCTATGCTTTCTTCTAGAAGTTTCACTGTTTTAGGCTTCACACTTATGTCTTTGATCTGTTTGTACATGGTGATACAGGTCTAAAGAACAGGAAACTCCTAAAACAACTTATAAAACTGAACAAAAATACAAGTATAATCACACATGAATGAGTGGCTTCATCAATTAAGTAGGCTTTCTACAGCTTGGCTGCTGTCATGTTCTAATGATGCTTTTATTTTTCAGATGATATTTGGTGACAAAATATTCATGCCACACAACTTCTTTGATCAATTTCTCGGTACTGAAGTGTGCTCCCGGGAGCTGCTAGATCGTCTCTGCAGTAATGCTTTATTCATCATATGTGGATTTGACAGGCAGAACTTGAATGTGGTGTGTATGCATTGTGACCTCCATTCAAGAAACTCTTTCCAAATGCTTTTGACTGCTTTATCATCACTTAGACATGGTATTTCACAAGAGCTAAGAGTCATCTTACAATTGTGCCCACAGCACTACAGTAGACCTCAGAGAAATCACAAAGCTCATTCCAATTTTATCTCTGGTTCCCATTCAAAACTGTTGGCTGGCATGGCATTTACCTTCTGTGACAGAAGGGAATGGACCTTATTGGGCAGGCTCTGCTGAAGAACAATGCATAGTCATCAAATCAATGTCATGGATGCTTTTAATACTGCTGGTTACATCCATTGATTTTGTGAAACTCATTTCAGGGAAGCTGTGTGACAGCTTATCCATATCTTGACCTGCATTTTTATTCTCTGAGTTGGAGTTCTAAAAATTTCATGAGAAAATCCAATATCATGAGGTCCATAAACATATGGATTCATATCAGCCTAATTTACATCCTACTTTCGGAACTGATTTAAACTCCTGTATTGGTTTACACACACACACATACACGCACACACTCACACACTATTCTAAAGTTCAAATTAGCTGAAATATTTAATACAGATAGACTATAACATAAAGCACATAACAATGATCATAGCGTACACACATACATTACTATTCTACATACACACATACATTACTATTCCACATACACATACTTCTGCTGGTTTTTGCTTTCTTTGATTTTGCTTTGTGGTACTAAGGGTAGAACTTAGGAATTTTAGGACCAGGTTCTACCACTGAAGTATATTGTCAGTATTTTTTAAATAGAATTTTTTGGGGGAGATAGGATCTTGCTAAGTTTCCCAGTCATTCTAAAGCCAAGGCAGGCCTTTAACCAGACATCTTCTTGACTCAGCCTCCAAGTAGCTGGAATTTCAGGGCTATCCTAATTTATATCTTTGAACTCCTAAAAAATTAATTTTATTGTGAAAATGTAGTATACTAATTTCTGTACTCATTGAGAACATAGTAGTGAAACTCAGCTACTATCTCCATGGAGACTAAAGAATTTCAGTTGTCTTTCTCAGGACCAGTGATCCATCTATGGCTGGATAAGTGCATCTACATTTGTTTATGTTTTTCCTTTATGTTCCTTTTATGGTGGTAAGGGACTCCTTCTTCTTTTCAATTTGAGGCTATTTCTCATTATGGATGAGGAAGGTAGCAGAGCAACCTGTCCTTATTCCACCAAAAACAAACAAACAAACAAACAAAAAACAACAACAACAAAACCCAGATTGATTCTTGTGTTATATCTGTAGGAGTCTTCAGAGAAAGATAACAGTAAAATAAGGATGCAGAGAACAAACAAAAGTAGAGCTCTTGTCTTCCTCATGCTGTTTATATGGAGGGAAATCTCAGTCTCTTTGATGACAGTTGACTTACTCCACAGTCTAAGACCCCTTATTCAATTGGCCTACACAATTTGGGAATGGAACTTCAGAACACTAACAGGTCTGAGCAAAGTGATTTAGAGACCAGATAAAATACTATAATTAAATATATACAATAGCTATCATATATATGTGTGTGTATGTGTACAATTATTAAATATATATTAAAATCATGCAAAGCAAGGAACTCGTGTATAATATTTAATATCTTGCACTCTGATACTAAATAGAAAGTTGAGAATTTAAGTTCGGAAATTAGATAAAACTTTCTGGCCTCATAGTGATGGTTACTTTTCAGAAACCAAATATATCTAAGCCTATGTGTATATGTGTGTGTTTGATTTCTAGAGTCGCTTCGATGTGTATCTAGGACATAATCCAGCAGGAACATCTGTTCAAGACATCCTCCACTGGGCCCAGGTATCATTATTTCAGTGTTGTTAACATTCATTTTGTGACATTGAACCTTTATACTTAACCTAAAGCACATTCTTAAGATTTTCCTGACAGGCAATTCTTTATATATGTCAACCTACAAAAATGACTATTAACCCATGTGCATGAAAGTCTTATGAAAACACGTGCTTTGAGTAACAAAGAAATAATTACTTTTATAATTTGCCATGCAAAAAAATTGAAACAAACCTGAATTTCCATTCACATATGCTCTGTATTGAACATCACATATCCTAGATGGTTAGTAATTATTTAGAACAAGAAAATATATTCTCAATAATTACAAAAATTGAAAATGAGATATTGGGAGGTTGAATTGATTTCAAGTAGGTTATGAGAGGTTTTTACCTAATTAATTTTAATTCCTTCTAATTTTTTATTTAATTGTTATCTTTATATTTCATTAGGTTGCCAGATCTAAGAAATTTCAAGCCTTTAACTGGGGAAGCCCATCCCAGAACCTATTACACTACAATCAGGTAAGTTTCTTGAGATTCAAATTGCTCACAATTTAAAAGACAGAGACATAAAAGTTGGGAAAGAAAAGTATGATAATTGAGTATCCGTTTTTCAAAGTAATGCTGCTACCCAGGTTCCTATCATCCAACTACCATGCTCTGGAAATGGACCCTCAGAGTAAAGTCAGGTCCCATTCAAAAACTTTCCACAAATTAACAGCATAGTCTTTGCACAGCCCAGCTTTACAAGCCAGCCTCTCCACAATACATACTTTCTGAAGTGGAATGGGCTGAAATAAGTTAACAGTTGTGGCCATTCATGAGATTAAGTGGTTTTTCTCATATATCAGCCTCTCCCTTTGGACAGCCAAATGAATGGTTTTATGAAACACATTTCCACATAAAAGAAAAAGGTGGTGTGATTTCAGGTCAAAGACAGACACTGTTTTGAGCATGAAGATGCCTTGTAATCCTCACACATGCTATGGTACAAAGGATTCAGAGCCTGGAGTTGGTGTAATTGGGGGTCAATACAAATTTGCATAATAATTCACAGAGTAGGAAATTATTGACAGGATGTAAAAGGATATCTGTAACCCTTTGCTCTCAGGTTACCGTTGGCTAATTTTCAGTGAGGTAAGTCCCCAATGTTAGTTTGTCACCCACTCTTCTTATTTAAACCTCCCCAATTTTTCTCCACAAGTGGTAGATAAATAACCCTGATTTTCAATCTGCCGCAGTCATAATCTAGTCAAAACTTTGCTGAGGTGATGGATCAGTGGGTGAAGTGTTTGCTATGTAAGCCCAGTTTGTAATCACTTCAGGGTGCCCCTATTAGGAGGGAGGCAGAGACAGGAGAATTACCAGGAGGTTATTGGCCAGCTGGCTTGGTATATCCACCAGGAGATGATGGATAGGAAGGACAACATGAAAGCTATACTCTAACCTCTACATGTACACAATGGTTTGCATGTACCCATCCCACATACACACATAAGAATCTAGTTAAATCCTCTTCCTTCAACTGAACTGAAAACTAGGTTTTTAGTTGGTATGAACTGTCATCTAAAGCCCAACCATTTAGATCATGGTTTAGAACCAGCAGCATCAGCATCACTGTTGAGTGTGAGATCACTGCCTTTCCTCCCAGAGCTGCTGAGTCAGTCTTCATTTTAACGAGAGTCCTAGGTGATTGACCGACCTATTAGGAGTTGAGAAACATTGACCCAAGCTATGATGTGTTCATTTTACTCTGTGGGCCATGGTGATTTTCTTGACGCAATCATGAGAATTCATTTGGAACTAGTACACAATTGACCCTGGTTCTGTCTGAAGTATGGTTGCCTCAACTTCACTTCTTTTACCTGTTATGTTTTAGAAAACGCCTCCTGAATATGATGTGTCAGCCATGACTGTGCCAATTGCAGTGTGGAATGGTGGCCATGACATCCTGGCTGATCCCCGAGATGTTGACATGCTGCTTCCCAAACTCCCCAACCTGATTTACCATAAAGAGGTTCTTCCTTACAATCATCTTGACTTTATCTGGGCAATGAATGCTCCTCAAGAGGTCTACAATGAGATGATTTCCATAATGGAAAAAGATTGAAAGAATTATCTACATGCATTCCAAAATCCTTTCTTCTTTCATACACAGTTTTCTAGTGTTTAAAATGAATACTTATTGATATAATTTTGACTTTAGAAATACATATGCATCAACAAAGTTCTCATTTGTCAGTTTTTTATTTAAAGAGATACAGCACTTCATTTGGAAGCTTATATTAGAAACACCTGAGAGAATACATTTCTGGGGCATGGTGAAAATTTTTTTCCTTTGGATCATCCAAAAATTCTTTTCTAGACTCAGTGTAGATTAGGAAGAGCCATGGTTCCTTCAGAATCCTGAAACTGAATGATGACTTTTCTCATGTGTCTGACAGTGATCAAATCACTCCCAATCACCATTCATGATCACTGCCTGTCTGCATACTGGAAATATCAAGTACTGTTTTTTTGTGAGACTCATAAGAAATCCAACTGTACTGAATATGGGTGAGGAAGCAAGAGACAGCCCCAGTGTAAATTCAGGAAGCTGGGAGATGTACGATGTGCTTTCATGACCCCAGACTTCAGCCACAAAGCAGTCACCAGCCAACAAAGCTGTTCTAAAGGCCAGTGGCAAAGTACTGGGAACTGCAAGAAGAAGTAGAAACATTTCCAGTGACATATGAACCAAAATGGACATCTGCCACAGGTTGGTGGAAAATAAAAAAGGCCTCAAACTTGGAAAATATCCCCCAAAACACCCCCAGCTTAGGAGTTTTATTAACACACTCCAAATTTCGATGTGAATTCAGATTCTTTGTAACCAAGCATTGTGATTTCTATTTTTTTTTTTTTGTTCAGAGTAGGGTTAAATGGGTGAGATATAAATTAGGCTAATTTGTTGCCTACATAATGAAGAAAAGACAGAAAGCCTTCACAAAAATGTCTACTTTTGTTGTGTTGTGCAGCCCCATGCTTCTTCCTAGGTCTTTTGAAGATTTCTTATTTACATTGCATTTCTCCTTCATTCTTATCATGGAAGAAATTTGTAAGAGAGGATCACTTAGGAGCCTTTAAAATTTCAGTGAAAGTTGCCACATCACCAAAGTGACACAAGGGTCTCAGCGAATAGTCACTGATAAATATTTGTGGTGGGACAAATATCAGTTAAGGACCAAATATAACATCAACACCATCTTGAGAAAGCACAACCATGGCATTTTTCAAGTTTCTGGCATTCCCCCACTAACCGCCTTTCTTTTAGTCTATGTCTAGCAGACGTGGGCAGTTTGGCTCTTGCTCTCTGAACAGAGGTAGATGTCACTGTAGCTGCTTCCATGGCAGCTCAGTTTCACCCTCTCGTTTGCTACTCTGAATTGTGGGCAGAGCCGCCAGTGTTGGGGGGTTTATTCATGTGGCATTCTTTCACACATCCCCTGGATAACATCTCATCATGTAAAGCTCAACAATGCCAAGCCCACGTGCATCATTCTCACTTGTCTGAGTCAACAAAAGTTAAGCAAATAAAGTGTTTCTGGTTACACTGGAGTGCAACTTTGGGGTCAACTTTGCACCCCTTTTTTCACCTAAGTGTGCAGAAGTTTAAATCTATTTAGTGTCGGTACAGTTCCACAAACTCCTTTATATTCTTTACTATTTCCACTCGCTCGGTCAATCCTGTTCCAGCTGTGACTTCAGGCACTTCCTTCCTTCATCAGGACGGATTTTGACATGATTGCTCTCTTTCTTACATAATGATACCATTATCATGTCAAACCCTTCCTGACAGCTACATATTCAGCCAGAGCTCAAACGCCCAATCATCTCATAAATGTTGAGCTGTTTGAAAGGGAATCCAAATAAGATCTACACATATATTTTTTTAAATTTTTATTTATTCTTCTCTCATACAATACATCCTGACTGCAGCTTTTCCTCCTTCTACTCCTCCTAATTCCCCCCTCATCTTCCCTGTCCTGGATATTGCTAACAGTGTATAGACTCGACTCTACCTACTAGATGACAGCAGCACTTACCTGCTCCAAGTCACTATAACATATAAAGTATGACTCCAGACATTGCTCGATATTTCCTGAGATGCAAATGCCCTACCTTGTGTAAGCTTTAACTTTGGTGAGGTTGTATATTTAATTACTTCACAACTAACTGTTTTATTTTTACATCCACTATGGTGCACCCTCAGCTCCTCATGTATGGAAAGCTTTTACAGATAAAATTTAGTTTTCAATGACCAAATATTTTAAATCACATACAGGTCTAGAAAGGTATGCCATCAGAAAGGAAAATGTTTTGTAGTTACATTGGAATTACTAAAAGTCTAACAGAATTTTGCTTCTAAGAAACAAAATGTAGCTATAATAAAGTTAACTCCATAAGTGGATAGACATGGAAACATAACTAATAACACCATCACAAAAATAGTTACTTAAATAGCATTCTCCCTTTCCCTAAATTTTTGTTCTACAAAGGGTACCTACTTTTTTTGGATTTTTTTAATTTTTGCGATAAAAATATAATTATACTGATTTCCTCCTTCCTTTTTCTCCCTCCATCCTTTCCTATGTAGCCCTCCCTTGCTCGCTCGCTCTCAAATTGATGGCCTCTGTTTCTTTGTTTTTCACACACACACACACACACACAAACACACACACAATTTCTAATATAAGTTAGAATATAGTATAATTGTATGCATAACCTGCTTAGCACATATAACGATACTGGAATAAGTAAGATTTCAAGGCTGATCACTTGCCATTGAATTATCAAACATTTTAAGACAGAAGTCTCAAGAACAATGTGGTATGCACTTTACCACTAGAGGGCGCGGTGGATCTGGCGGTTATGGTTTTCTTTGCGAGGAAGCAGTTCCTCTGATTTACCCCACATCTTAGCCTCTTTATTAAACTTTATGGAGCACGCTCGGCAGTTTCCTGTTGTGGCGTCAAAGAAAACCAAGCCCGGAAGGCAGACTGTTCCTCAGCTCTGCATCTCTACTCCAGAATGAGCTCAGCTCTCTGCTGCTCCCACCCTTGTGGGGACTCCCAGTTCTCTGGACTTTGGCTGTCCCTGGGTGTGAGACTGGAAGAGCAGGTGTCTCTGGAATGAGTAGGAACCTGCCTGGCCCACAGGCCACAGAGGTCATTGGGGTCAGCAAGGGGTTTCAGTCCACTAAGGGAAACAACTCAGGTAAGTGCAAACCTTGATATTGACAACATAGCCCTGGCCAACCTGCCCTCAGTCAACCTACACCAACCTACACGGAATGCGAAGAGAGAGAAACTCCAATACGCTCCATGTACGGCTTAATGCCAACAGGACTGACCGGTTCCAGTATTGGAGGAACTGAAACAAAGCTCAATAGCCTTTTTTTTCTTTTATATTTTCTTTTTATGTGTTTCTACTTTTTATTGTGAGAATTGAGCCTAGGGCCTGGTATAGGCTAGGTTAAGGCCTGTACCACTGAGCTTTTTTTTCTCAACTTCTTTAGTACTTTTTGTTAGGAGACAAGAGTGTCACAAATTTTCCCAGCCTGGCCCTTAACTCACTCCATAGCCCAGGCATGCCTTGCATTTATGATTATTCTTGCCTCGTTTCCCTAAGTAAACAAGGTTATAAGCCTGTGGTACAAGCCCAACTTTATTTTATTATTTTTATTTTTACATGTTTTTAATTTATATTTCTCCATCTTTTATACAGTTTACTTAAGTATTTTTATTTTGTAATCAAATTGTAGTCTCTTTATTTCTCTTCTTTGCATTGTTTTCTTTTGTCTTTGCTGTACTTTAATCTTGCTTCTCTTTTCCCCCTTTCCCACCATCCTCCATACTTTTATTCTTGTTATTATCATCTTTACCTTCATTAATTTTTAAATTTGTAATTTATTCTATATTATCTTGCCCCTCTCTTTTCATTGGTTATTGGTGCCTTTTCTGCTGCTTGTCGTTGGTTTTCATTAAATTTCTATGTCTGGTTTGTTTTTGTCTTGTGGTTATGGGGCTTTGTTGTCTACTCTCTGAGTGGTACTGCAATTGAGGCCTCAAAAGAAGGCTGCTCACTCTCAAGACCCTGATATAAAACAGACAGATAGTCATCTCAACAGATGTACAGATTATATCAAAGAAACATGAGCAAGCCAGGCAACATGACTTCTAGGGTCATAACTTTTCACTAACTCAATCCAAAGATCCTGAAGCTGTTGAAATGTTGGATACAAATTCAACCTAGTTTTAAAAAACAATTCAGTCTTGTTCAGAAATGCTCAGTGGCCTCAGAGAGAACGTCAAAAGTAATACATCACTTGAAGACTCGGATGGAAAATTCAGCAACTTGGACAAGATGTTCAGCAAAGAGACAGAGATTGGGGGTGGGGGAGCAAAAAAGACAAATGTTGAAAATGAGCATCTCAGTAAATCAAATTATAAAACATAGTAGAAAGCATTACCAACATATTATATAATGTTAAAGACAAAAAAACATTTGAAGACAATGTTGAGAGTTTATTACATTTAAACAGTAACAGAGAAAAAATAAGAATGGTGACAACACTGAGGACATCTGTGGCACATTGAAGAGACCAAACCTGTAAAGATGTGGTGTGGAAGGGGGAACTGAGATGTAGACTATTCGAATACTCAGAGCAGACACTCTCCCAAAATGGACATGGCTAGAAAAGAAGCTTCCATAGCATATAGTTAAAACCTAAAGGGTTCATAGTGTCCCATAAGTTTGTGTATGCTGTGTGTTCATTTTCACTGAATTCTAGGAAGTCCTTAATTTCATTCTTTATTTCTCCCTTGACCAATGGTGATTCAATAGAGAGTTGTTCAGTTTCCATGAGTTTGTATGCTTTCTGTTGTTTCTATTGTTGATGAAATCCAGCTTTTTAATCTATGGTGGTTTGATAAGGTATAGGGGGTTATTTCAGTTTTCTTGTATCTGTTGAGACTTGCTTTGTGACTGAGTATATGGTCAGTTTTGGAGAAGGTTCTGTAAAGTGCTGAGAAGAAGGTATATTCTTTTGTGTTTGGGTGAAATGTTCCATAGATATCTTTTGATCCTGTTGAATCATAACGTCTGTTAGCTCCATTACCTCTCTGTTTAGTTTTTGACTGGATGACCTGTTCATTTGTTAGAATAGGTTATTGAAGGCTTCAACAATTAATGTGTGGGGTTCAATGTATTATTTAAGCTTTAGTAATGTTTCTTTTACAAATGTCAGTGCCCTTGCATTTGAGGCATAGATGTTAAGAATTGCAATGTCCTCTTGGTGTATTTTTCCTTTGATGAGTATGAAATGTCCTTCTCCATCTCTTTTGATTAATTTTGGTTGGAAGTCTATTTTTTTAGATATTAGAATTGCTACACCAGCTTGCTTGTTAGGTCCATTTGCTTGGAAAATCTTTTTCCAACTCTTTCCTGTGATATAATGTCTACCTTTGGTGTTGAGTTGTCTTTCTTATGCAGTAGAAAGAAAGATGGATCATGTTTTCATATCCATTCTGTTAGCCTTTGTCTTTTTATTGAGGAATTGAGTCCATTGGTATTAAGAGATATTAAGGGAAGAGGGAAGATGGGGATCTTTGATTGGTCTGTAAAATGAATGAAAAAAATTCTTAATAAAAAATAAAAGAAAAAAGAGATATTAATAACTAATGATTGTTAATTCCTGTTATTTAGTTGGTATTGGTAGTGTGTGTGTGTGTGTGTGTGTGTGTGTGTGTGTGTGTGTGTGTTTCACTTCTTTGGGTTTTACTGGTGTGAGATTATTTATTTGCCTGTTTTTTTTGTGGATGTAGTTAACCTCCTTGGGTTGGAGTTTTCCTTCTAGTACCTTCTGTAGGGCTGTACTTGTGGATAGATATTGTTTAAATTTAACTTTGTTCTGAAATATCTTGTTTTCTCCATCTACGGTGATTGAAAGTTTTACTGGGTATAGTCATCTGGGTTGGTATCCAGATGGTCTCTTAGAGTCTATAAAACATCTGTCCAGGGTCTTTTGGCTTTTTGAGTCTCCATGGAGAATTCAGGTGTAATTCTGGTTGGTTTGCCTTTATATATTACTTGATATTTTTCTATTGCATAATATTCTTTCCTTGTTCTGTATGTTTAGTGTTTGATTATTATGTGGCACAGAGATTCTCCAAGAAAACCCACAGAAGCCACTAACTTGGGCTCATAGGGACTCACAGAGACTGAACTGCCAGCTAGAGTACTTGCATGAGACTGACACGTTACAGTTGTGTAGCATGGTCTTCTTGTGAAACTCCTAACAGTGGGAGCAGGTGCTGTCTCTGAATCTGTTACCTGCTTGATCCTCTTCTCCTACTGGGTTGCCTCATCCAGCCTTAATAGAAGAAGAGGTGCCTAGTCTTACTGTAACTTGTTATGCCATGGCTGGCTGATATAAATGGGAAGCCTGCCCTTTTTTGAAGAGAAAAGGAAGAAGAGTAGATGGGGGTTGGGGGAGGTTGGGAGAGAGATTGGGAGGAGAGTAGAGAGGGAGGGGAAACTGTGATCTGGCTGGGGAAAAAACTAGTTAATTAATTAGTTAATTAATTTAAAATGTTTATAAGTCTCAATGGTTCAGGACAGAGAAAGAAAGCTGAAAGCCACAAAGGAGAAATTACCTAGTTTCTGAGTTACTAAGAAAGTCAGATATATCACAGAAACAACAGACTTCTCAGGAAAAAAAAAAAAAAAAAAACAAACTAAAATCCAGGAGAAACCAAGACTATGATCCAGAAAAATTATTCTTTAAAACTGAAGGATAGAAATCTTCCTCGATCATAGTAAACAAAAGCAATCTGTTACCACTAAGCCAGCAATACAGAAGCCACGTTAATTAAAACTACACTTAGAAGAGAGAAAAAATTCATAAAATCACAAAGCCCACAAAAGAATAAATAAATCATGTTAGAAATTTTTTTTAAAATGAGAATCAGGGAATGATAAGCCCGTATCAGCAGTTTACTGTGTTGGTTACAGAGGGTTTATCTTGTGTTGTTGTTGCTGCTGCTGCTGCTGCTGCTGCTGCTGCTGCTGCTGCTGTGAAAAGGTATTCATTCCACAAAAGCTACCAGTGGGATGAAGGGTTTGTTTTGGCTCCTGATTTGTGAGTGCAGGCCATCACGGTAGAGCAGGGATGGCTGAGGAGAGTGATGCCACTGGCCGTGAGCCATCACCAGTGAAGAAGCAGACTGAGAGGAACGATCCTCTTCCGTGTTCCGAGGCTTGTACGCCTCCACAGAAACATACGTGTGCACACAGGAACCTTACAATTTAAGATCCACATTTGGAGGAAAACTCATTTGTCTTGTGAGTCCACCTTTGGGTGTCTGTCTTTGCTGCATTTGTCTTTCTGAGTCTAGCTTATGTCAGTTAATATGAAAATTTCCAGTCTACTTACTTTCCTGAAAATGCCATGGTTTCATTTTTCTTTAACTGAATGTAATTTTGTTGTATACGTACAACGCATTCTACTTATCCATGCATCTGTCCATGGATATAAGAGATTTGCTCCACATCTTAATTATTACCAAACACATTATTTTTACAAGTACTATTTCACCTCTGACCTGCAGTCTTATCCCCTCATAATTAATGTGAAGTACAATTAATCCATCTTCAGAGGTGTCTGAAGCTTTAACGTGCCCAATGCTTCCAAGAAGTCTAAGTACTGACACTCTACTGAGATTCAGGGTTTTAACTTTGAAACCCTGAAAAGGTTATTTAAAAAAAAAAAAAGAAAGTTGCAAACTTCCAGCATAAAGTGTTACAAGATCGGGAGGCAGTGGAACACGCCTTTAATCCTAGCACGAGGGAGGCAGAGCCAAGTGGATCTCTGTGAGTTCGAGGCCAGCCTGGTCTACAGAGTGAGATCCAGGACAGGCAGAGAAACCCTGTCTTGAAAAATCAAAAAAAAAAGTGTTACAAGGTAAGCATTCACATTTCAAAATGGAAGAGTGGGAGGATGACAAGGAAATTCAGATGAAAGCAAGATGGAAAAGTTTCAGAATAACCTTGAAACTCCATGTCTAGCATCTGAGAATTATGATGGCATTATCTGGGCTTCAGGATTGAGGAAACAACTGCTCTAGTTTGGAGTCCTTTAATACATGTCATTTCTTTCTCAAACTACATCCTTTCTCAGTAGACATCTCATGATCCAAGCATCTCCAACATCCTTGAGCTATTATTTAACTGAGGCTTCACCTTCACAGCTTCATATTACGGCCTCTTGGGGCTTCACTGCTGCAGACTGTCTGGACTCAGCAGTTTTCAGGAACCCTGGTATAAACCTCCACTATCTTAAAACTCTTGCATTTTTTTCTTGCCTAGTCTTAGTTTGGTTTCTATTGCTGTGATAAAGACTATAACCTAAAGCAAATTGGTGAGAAAGGGTTCTATATATCTCAATCACAAAACACCATGAAGGGAAGTGAGTCAAGGCAAGAACCTGGATGCAGAAACAAAATCAGGGGCCTAGAGGAATGCTTACCGGCTTGCTCCCCATGGCTTGTTCAGTTACCATTTTAACACAGCCAGAACCACCTATCTCGGGGTAACACCGCCCACAATGGTCTGAGCCTATGCACATCCATCATTGATGAAGAAAATGCCCCATAGTCTTGTCTACAGGCAAATATGGTAGAGGCAATTCTTCAATTGGCATTCCACTTAACAGATGACTCTAGCTTGGGTTAAGTTAACAACAAAGAAATAAATAAAAGCACTTAGAGTATCACTACCATATAGATAGGATTTCCACATCCTTCTGCAAACTCAAGACTCAGGGCATAATATGGCCTTATGTCACATGTAAGTATCTTAAGACTACATTCTTGTTTGTTTGTTTTTTAACTTGCTCCTACTTACTGTTTTTCCTCCCTCAATTTGGGTAGTGTAATCTGTCCTTGAGAATGCTTCAGAGGGATTTTATTTTCTCCATTAATAATTCCTTTATTCCAAGACCATCAATGCTATGAATTTTATATCTAGGTTTTCAACTTTTTTTTTTTAATTTTTATTTTGCAATACAATTCAGTTCTACATATCAGCCACAGATTCCCTTGTTCTCCCCCCTCCCGCCCCCCTCACCTTCCCCCCAGCCCGCCCCCCATTCCAATCTCCTCCAGGGCAAAGCCTTCCCCACAGACTGGGATCAACCTGGTGGACTCAGTCCAGGTAGGTCCAGTCCCCTCCTCCCATGCCGAGCCAAGGGACCCTGCATAGGCCCCAGGTTTCAAACAGCCAACTCATGCAATGAGCACAGGACCCGGTCCCACTGCCTGGATGCCTCCCAAACAGATCAGGCCAATCAACTGTCTCACCCACTCAGAGGGCCTGATCCAGTTGGTGACCCCTCAGCCATTGGTTCATATTTCATGTGTTTCCGTTTGTTTGGCTATTTGGCTCTGTGCTTTATCCGACCTTGGTCTCAACAATTCTCGCTCATATAAACCCTCCTCATTCTCGCTAATTGGACTCCCAGAGATCCACCTGGGGCCTAGTCATGGATCTCTGCATCCAGATCCCTCACTAGTTGGATGAGGTTTCTAGCACGACAATTAGGGTGTTTGGCCATCCCATCACCAGAGTAGGTCAGTTCGGACTGTCTCTCGACCATTGCCAGCAGTCTGTTGTGGGGGATCGCCCAACGACAGAGAAATGGAATGAGATCTACATGAACAGCCTGGACATGAGTGGGGGTAGTGAAGGGCGAGGGTGGAGGGAAAGAGAGCTTGGGTGAGTGGGAGATCCCAGCTGGATCAACAACAGAGAGGGAGAACAAGGAATAGGAGACCATGGTAAATGAAGACCACATGAGAATAGGAAGAAACAAAGTGCTAGAGAGGCCCACAGAAATCCACATAGGTTTTCAACTTTTAAAGTAGGTTTTTCTTTTAAAAATGCCTCTGAATCAATTACTTTTACATTATGATAACCAAAATACCTGAGAAAACAATGTTAAAAAGGAAGTTTGATTTTACTCATTTTCAAATGTTTCAGTCCACAGCCACTTGGCCCCATGCACCTGAAAAATAATACCATGACAGTGGGAGCTGTGTCAGGGAAGCTTTATCACCTTGCTGAGGACAGGAACCAGAAGGGGTCAGATACCACCTGCCTACTTCTGCCAGCTAGGTCCCACCTCTCAAAGTTTCTGTGACCTTCTAAAATTGCTCCACCTGGAAATCAAATGATGACACATAGGCCTTCCCGGAAGACAGTTTATATCTAAGCCATGAAGACTGCATTTAAAATATCTGTAAGTACTAAATCCCCGTAACATGCCACTCCCCATTTCTTCCTTCTACCATCTCCTCTCATTAGCCCTATAAGGCTCTACTGGAATATCTGCATTGGTTTTCTTTGTCATGGCATCTTCCCTGGTCAAAGTCAACACAAGGCTCTCACACAGATATCCGGGGACTTAATTACTAAAGCAGAACTGTTTACTTCTGAGTTTCTTTTGGAGATCTTCTCCCATTGTGCTACGATAGGATTTTAACACTAATAACCTTGTGCTTCAAGGAAGACATCACCATTCCCTCAATTCCTACCCTCCTATCAGAGTATCAAGGTATGCCTTCAAGAATAATTGGTGTACAGTGGGGTTGTTTTTCTCCCTAGACTTGTTTGATTACTCCATTGCCTGTGTCAGGATTTGTACTCATTTACACCACTCCTAACAATTAAATGCTCTTTCTGGAATCTTTATTGTATTCTATGAATAGGCAGCATGATGGAGTCAGAAAGGCATTTTCACCCATAGTGGCTGAGATCTTCAAGAACATTGAGGTCACTGCTAGAGAAGTATGATGTCCACTGCAGATTCTGCAAGAACTTCCCTGAGCAAAGTCTTTTTTGTTTCCAAATTGTTAAGGAAGATCCCCTTATTAAAAAATACTCTTGTACTTTAGTTCTCAATAATCCAAAACTCATAAAAGCCAAAGTTAATACATAATACAATTAGCAAATTATTTAGGTTGATTACTGAGCTACTAACCTGGATAACTACACTGCTAGACTGGAGAGGCTGAGATGATTCCAAACTTTTTAGAACCCTGTATCACAGCTAAAACATTGAGGGTTCAGTGGTAAAGAACAGCACCCTGCTCTTCCAGAGGGCCAAATGCGTTCCCAAACCCACAGCTGTAGATGTAACCAACCTTCTTATTAAATAAGAAACACAGAACCAATGCAAAGAAGAAAGCCAAGAGGTCAGAGCTAAAAGCTAAAACCTTACCCTTCCTCCTGCAGTGGTCCTACCTCTCCGAACCAGAACTACCCCCGTGTTAAAGTCTTTATATAGAGTTCCTGTTCTGCCTTCTCATTGGTTGTAAACCCAACCACATGACTGCCTCGTCACGGCCTGTCTGTATAGGCCTCCAGGTTTTCCATGCTTGGTATTGAGATTAAAGGCATGTGTATCCAATAATGGCTGTATCCCTGAACACACAGAGACTTACCCAGCTCTGCCTACCAGGTGCTGGGATTACAAGTGTACACCACCACTGCCCTGCTTTCCTATGGCTTGCTAATAGCTCTGACCCCCAGGCAACTTTATTTATTAACATACAAATAACATTTTAATACGAATAAAATATCACCATACACAGCAGGAGGTTAACACCTGCCTGTGACTCCATCTCCAGGGGATTTGACTCCCTCTTCTGAATTTCCCAGGTACCAACACTCAGATGCTCATACCCACACAAATATTCACACATATACACATAATTCAAAATAAAATTAATATAACAAAAATTCACCTGAAAAGTATTCAAAGGTAGTTATAGATCTTAAAGTCATGGTTACTTTATATAGAATAGTGGTTCTCAACCTTCCTAATGCTACGCCCCTTTCATACAGTTCCTCATATTGTGGTGATCCACCAACCATTAAATTATTTTCATTGCTACTTCATAACTGCAATTTGCTACTGTTATGAGTTATAATGTGAATGTCTGATATTCAGGATATCTCATATTCAACCCCTGTGAAAATTTGACCTTGAAAGGGATGCGACCCACAGGTTGAGAACCACTAATATAGAAGATATAAGCATGGGCTGGTTATGAGATTTTTTTCTTTCCGTCTTTATTTTTTCCTTCCTTCATTTCTTCCTTCCTTCATTTATCTGTTTATTTATTTGTCCCATTCTGGGAATAGTTAGAACGGATTACACCAATATTAGTTTACTAATAATGTTTTTTGGGATAAGGTTTATCTCAGAATTTGAGAATGTTTGTATCACGCTGATTCCTTTCACTAACTTTGCTCTAAGATCACAGTCTTCTCCAACATGTCTGTGTGTTAGCATTTCATACTTGACCATTTTCTCTGCCCCTGTATAATGCAGTCTTATCATATGTTACACAATGTATTTTCTATGACACTTTGCTATTTTATAATTAATTTTGGTCTGTCTGTTCTCCTTTATAGACTGAGATCAATTAGTTCTCCATCCACAAAATTCAACACTTTAGCTTTTAAAATATATTTAAAAATAATGTTAAAGGTCTTAAGAAACAAGCAGGTGTAGCCATCCTGATATCCAGCAAAATAGACTTCAAACTAAAATCAATCAAAAGAGATCAAGAAGGGCATTACATACTCATCACAGGAAAGATCCACCAAGATGAAGTCTCAATTCTGAACATTTATGCCCCAAACACAAGGGCACCCACATATGTAAAAGAAACATTACTAAAGCTTAAATCACATATAAAACCCCACACATTAATAGTGGGAGACCTCAACACCCCACTTTCACCACTGGACAGATCTCCCAAATCAAAACTTAACAGAGAAATAAAGGACTTAATTGATGTCATGACTCAAATGGACTTAATCAATATCTACAGAACATTCCATCCTAACAAAAAAGAATATACCTTCTTCTCAGCACCCCATGGAACCTTCTCTAAAATCGACCACATACTTGGCCACAAAACAAATCTCAACAGATACAAAACAATTGGAATAACCTCCTGTGTTCTATCAGACCACCATGGTCTAAAGTTAGACTTCAACAACAACAAAAACTACAGAAAACCTACAATCTCATGGAAACTGAATAATACTCAACTGAATCACCAATGGGTTAAGGAAGAAATAAAGAAAGAAATTAAAGACTTCTTAGAGATCAATGAAAATGAAGACACCACATATCCAAACCTATGGGACACTATGAAAGCAGTGCTAAGAGGGAAATTCATAGCACTAAATGCCCACATAAATAAGTTGGAGATATCTCACAGTAGTGACTTAACAGCACACCTGAAAGCTCTAGAACAAGAAGAAGCAAAGTCTCCCAGGAAAAATAGATGCCAGGAAATTATCAAAGTGAGAGCTGAAATCAATAAAATAGAAACAAAGAGAACAATACAAAAAATTAATGAAATAATGTTAAGATTCAAATCTATATTCTTAAAGATGTTCATACAGTCACGTTTATTCTTGAAAAAAAATTTCACTGTTTTCAAAAAATCAGTAGAGTTTTGATTGAAATTGCATTAAATCTTTCCAATAATCTTCAAAAGTTTGAATAATTTTCCAGGTTATTTACACTAAAAGTGTTAACTGTCCTAACTTATTGATATTGTCATCTGGGCCTTTAAATAATGTTGTGTAGTTCTCCCCACATTTTCTTGTTTTTATTATTTAAGATGTAATGGTGATTACTCAAAGACAAGTTTCAAAATCTTTGAGTTTTTCAAACTGCTGTCAAATGGAGCTCAGACACAGACTCCATGAGACAGTCCCTCCCACTCCTTGCTGGGGAATTCCTATGTCATCCCTTGAGATGAGATGAAACAGTGTAGAATTGCACAGTAGTGAAGGGAAATAGTTGGGTTTGATGACTGAACAGTGTTCTTAATTTTCTTATAGCTTCTACGAGTTTTCCTTTAGCATAGAGTTATCTGTTTCCTAAAATTAAACAAAGTATCTCTTTGAACAGGAAAAGAAAATTGCCTCAACTAATCAATCAGTCATTAATCTAATACTTGAAAAACCTAGAGTGAAAATCTGAGGACAGGGATGCAAAAATCCAAACTTGATCTTTGGTTGGTCAGATTTGGATTAGAAGAGATGCTTGATAGGCTAACTGGGGTAATCTAAAAAATGAGGAACAATATGCACTGTAATTCTTTTGTTCACATTAGTATGACTCCTTCCTTCTGTAGGGGAAATATTGAGGAAGGATGTGGGTCAGGATTAAATTTACAATCTGAAGAAAAGTTCCAGATTTCATCTCTCCTTCACATTGATAGCTTTTTCTGTCATCACAACCAGGTGTGTATGGAAACCTGACATTGGATGAAGATATTCAGATAACGCATTACACAAGACTGTAGGAGGCAATGAGTGATGGGCAAGTGTGATCTGCTGCTTATAGACCCTGTGAACAGCCTTTGCTGAGCTGAAGGAAGTTCTCTTTTCCATTTTCATAAAGCCAGTGGGATGTGCAGTTAATAAGGGGTTGTCTCTAAATGTTAATATCTAAGTTGTGTGTTTAGAACTTGCAACATAATGCATATGAAAATGAAGCTCTAAATTAGAACCAACTTTAGCTTGTGCTATAATCTAGAGATCTTGATCAAACATATAAACCCAAGTTCAGAGACTCTGACTCAGAGTGGAGACTCTGACTATGTCTGGAGTGGATCCCATGAAACGGCACTTAAACAAGTTCCCAGAGATCCTTGTTCTACAGACTAATGTGAGAAACCCTGGCCTATCAAATGATCTGATGGCTACATCAGCTCACCTGCATCTATTTAGGTCATCAGACACTGACTCTTGATAGTCATCGAGTCTAATTTGCACTGTACAAGAAAACTACAGGAGCATATTCAGCCGCAGTCCCGGTTTTGATAACTCCCAACAAAACTAAAACCATTTCAAACTGCTGTATGAAACACGACACTGTACCGATTCCTCGAGGAGGGTAGGAAGGACCCTGACAGTAAGGTTTAGAAAGGCAGGACTGGAAAGATGGCTCAGCAGTTAAAAGAATTTGTAGCTCTTCCCAGCGACCCAAGTTCTGTTCCCAACATCTGCATGGTGCCTCACAACCATTGTTCCAAGGGAGCTAACACAGTTTGATGAACATACAGACACACAGGCAAGTCAGCTAGTATATGTAGAAAAACACGGGTTGGGGATTTAGCTCAGTGGTAGAGTGCTTGCCTAGCAAGCTTAAGGCCCTGGGTTCGGTCCTCAGCTCTGAAAAAAAAAAAGAAAAAAGAAAAACACTAATATCTAAAAATGAACTTTTAAACAAAGAATTTAGGCAATTAGGGAGGATTAAGGGAAGAAGCACATTGGGTAGAGATAGTGTCAGTGGAGAGGGGAAGCTGTGGGATTAGGCTTTTTTTTTTTTTTTTTGATGACCAGTCTCATCAAGTTCCATGGAGCAGGATAATAAGATTGTGACCACCAATCACAATACCCCCTACACACACACACACACACACACACACACACACACACACACACACTAGTAAACACTAGCAAATGGAGCAGAGCTAGAGGAATAGAGAAATATAGGATTTAGGGACACAGGCTACCAAAGTGACCTCTTTCCCAAATCTTGTCAATTTGTAATGTTATCTTTAATGATCATAATTAAATGTGTAATACTGACCCTGTCTAAAGTGAAAGGAGGTATTAATTAATATTGATCTATTAAATATCAAGTGCTGTTCTGGGCCCACTGCTTGCACTGTCAACATTGGTTTCTGACATTGTTTTAGAAAAATAGCCCACTGTGGAAAAAGCAAAACACTTACCATACCCGTGGATGGGTGGCTTCACCATTCAAATCACAGTATGGTCAATTGTAAGAGAGGACAGTCATTCCTTCTTTGTCAGATTGTTTCAAGGATTAATATATGTAGGCCAAACACATAGCATAGTGCTGGCCCATAGCTGACATTCTAAATGGTAGCTTTATTATTATAATTACATAATTGTCCTTAATGAAAAAAAAGACGAATTTGCAAAACCGAACCACTTGTTAAGCAATAGGCAGACTTCAAATCTGGGAACTGTTTTCCAAACTGTATTACCATTACCCTAGTTTGCCAATAGTGAAAATGTGCTCCACATTCTAGAAGGACTTTTGTATCAACAACCAGACTCTACATAGGTCAATAGAGTTTGAGTCAACACTCTAAATAAAGTCTACTGGATACTAATATGATTTTAATGATATCTTCTGGTTATTTATTTGGATATTAAAATTTGGGAGGCACAGCTGTGCTGTCATTGCCATTGGTAGCATGATGCCCTTTCTAGAACATGAATTCTGTTACCAACATCCAGCTCTTCCACTGATAGAGAACACTCTAAAATATATTTTTTCGCAACTGTAACACACACACACACACACACACACACACACACACATATTCCAATCACTTTCTGTAGATGTAACCAACCGTCTTATTAAATAAGAAACACAGAACCAATGCAAAGAAGAAAGCCAAGAGATCAGAGCTAAGAGCATAACCCGCCTGCTGCAGCTAGCCTCTTCAGCCAAGAGACCTCTCCAAAAGAGAGCTACTTCCTGTCTGTTTGTCTTTATATAGACTTTCTGTTCTGCCTTCTCATTGGTTGTAAACCCAACCACATGACTGCCTCGTCACTGCCTGTATGTACAGCCCTCCAGGTCTTCTATGGTATTGAGATTAAAGGCATGTGTCTCCAATGCTGGCTCTATCCTTGACCACACAGAGATCTACCTAGCTCTGCCTACCAAGTGCTGAGATTAACGGCGTGCACCACGAATGCCCTGCGCCACGAAAGCCCAGTTCTGCTATGGCTTGCTATTAGCTCTGACCCCCAGGCAACTTTATTTATTAACATACAAATAAAATCACATTTCAGTACAAATAAAATATCACCATAACTTTCCAAATTAAAACTTTAATCATGAAGCTCTGTAAATTTAAATGACAAGATTAATTTGTCTTCAACATTCCTTCTCAGCCTTTCGGTTAAGACTGGGTATCCTTTGTCTCCAGTGTTCACTAAAGAAGTTTTCTACCTACCTCAAAGCTGGGTTGTCCTTTACTAATGGGCTGAAAAGTTCTTCATGGACTGCATTTCTTTGAGCCACCATGATCTAAATATTTCACATTTCACTTTGTTAGTAATTAGTGTACATTTTAGAGACATCACTAAATTATATATATATATCTATATATATATATATATATATCACAAATTCCTTTTAAGAAATGTTGTGAAGTAACACTTATACTCATGTACATGAGCTTACATATGTTTCATGTATTCATAAACATGTATTATACTTATAACATGTGTTTACGAATACATGAAACATATGTAAGCTTTAAGATAAAACAGTAAATCAAATGCCTAAATGTAGAACATGAAAAAAAAGAGATTACAAACGCTGTTGGATATGCCTTGTGATTGACTGGAGGGAAATGCTACACACACACACACACACACACACACACACACACACACACACACAAAAGTCATAATCTCTGTGATAATCTGTATGTGCAAAAATCTAGACACAATTGTATATGCTTGTCTATGTATACATGTGCAAGCATTGTTCATTACGAAGAAAATAATGCAAAGTCCCAGGAAATAACAGAATAAAGAATAATCTTTATTCTTCCTCAACTCTTCAGTTAATTCTAGCAAGTTAAAATGCAAGTTTCTTTTAAATATAGAAGTATGAACACATGACCACCAAATAGTACTTAGCATTAAATTACCATAATTTGAAACCACTGAAGCAAGAGAGCAAGGACAAGAGTGTTAAATAAGGCCTTAACATGTCTATCAACTGAAGTAGGCTTTGAGAAAGTTCCTTGTCGTACCTGCAGAAACAGAAATATAGACATTTTATGTATCTTAATGATTAATTTTGTTATTTTTGCCTTTGATGCCGTATTTGAAAAACCATTCCTCCTTCAAATCTCCTAAAAATATTCACCTGCATTTCTTTTGGTTTTATATTTTCTTAATTGATATTTAAATTTTAATTCAGGTGGAATTTTTTTACTGTTTGGCATAGCGTAGCTTTTTAACTTTATTTTGTTCCAAATATTTAGCTAACTGCCCTAATGCTACCTGGAAAATAATCTACCTTCATTTATCAATCTTAAGCAATTTTGTGTTCTAATGTCTTGATGTGAAATGCATTTGTGTGTTGAATTTTTTAATCTATTATGTTATTTTCCCCTTTATGTAACATTTGTGGATATTTTATTTTGTATTGATTTCTTAATTTATAAGCAAGTATAGTCTACAGGTAAGTCTTTATCTTTTTAATTTTAAACCAGGTTTATTATAGTTTGTCATATACATTACAATTTTCATGGGGCCAGCAAGATGGCTCAGCAAGTAAAGGCACTTGCTACAAAGCTTGATGACCTAAATTTGAACCTGACTACCTCATCTATATCCAAGGAACAAAATGGTGAGAGGAGAGAAGCAAGTCTCATTGTTCTTTGGCCTCCATATGCTCATCTCAGCACATGCAGGCTCATATACACACATACACACATATTTTTAAACATCGTTCTTTTTATACTCTTTAATAGTCATGACTTGATAGAACTATAATCTATACCTCTTTTAAATATAATATTATCTTATTCACATTCTTTTATTGCCTTTCACTTTTTTTCAGATCTATTTATACTTTCTTTTGCTTCTGAAGTTAGTATTGATATTTATATTTCACAAGAAAGTTTTCTATCACCGAGAAGCATCTGTACAGATAATATTCACCAAGAATCTCTGAAAACAAAGTCAAAAGTGTTCTAAACACTTTTGATTGTGAATGTGTTATTGCTGTGGGACCAAACCAAACCTTATATGGCAGCAGAAGTTGTACAACTAAATGTGAGAGTCATGAAACCTTTCCAAGAAAAAATTTACTAAGCATGAAGTGAGCTAAAATGAATTCCAAATCTGCAGTATTTCTGGTGGTACCGGCTCATGTTGCCTTGCACAAACTCACTGTAGCTTTGGTTCTGAATGCACATGTGCACTGGTACTGTTCCTGGCATTAACCACACCACCAATGAATGCACCTGGAAACACCTTGGTTCCAATCCCAAAACCATTGTATGTTATGAACTGCAGTAATTTTACTATACATGTAAAGCTTTCCATTCTCACAGAAACATATTGCTTTAGTTACAGAAAATAAAAAGTCAGTGTGTTTCTACTGTCAGTCTTCAGCATATAAGTATCTATAAAACTTATCTGTAGGTTGTATTATATTAGAATGCTTGATTTAAAAAAATGATCTTTAGTTACTGACATGAGATCTATTTTTAAATTATTAAATAAATTGTGGCTTGGGATACAGACAAAATTTCCAGCAGTTTCTGGTTACACTAAACATAGCTATGCATTTTTGTATTGTGCGTTTGCAAAAAAATGTTGTCATCACTGACAATTACAAAATGAAACTATTGATCAATTATTTAAAATGTTGAAGATGCTCTCTATTATGAAGAATCAAGTATACAACTAAGATTTAGTTATTTATGTAATAATAAATAAGCACATCCATATAATCAGTATGTAGGCTTGTCTTCATCATTAGTAAATGGTATCATTCTATATATCAAATGTTTTACAACAAACTTATGATTTGTCATTGGTATTTGATTTATGTACCTTTTTTATTTACTTACATGTGTGGGTCAAGTCAAAATTTCTTGGCAAAATGAGGTTGCAGTTCAAAAGTTTAAGAAGCCCTGGTTTAAGATATCTTTTCGTAGGACTGTTGTTCTACAATATACCCTTTAGTCACTACGGCCAGTGTCTTAAAATATTCATTGAATTTCATTTTAAAATTCTGTCCCTACAAAGAATTACATTTCCTGTATGTTGGCTTTTCTCTACTTACATAATTGTCTTCAGCAAATGTGTATATTAATTTTTCTACTTTCATAATTGTCTTCACCAAATGTGCATATTAATTTTTCTGATTTTCTTTTTTTCATTAAAAATATTAATATTATATTTTCTATAAAAATAGGAACCATGGACAACCAATTTGTATACAAAATAATTCAAATACAAGAAAATTTCTGTTTTCCATTTCTACAAGGCAGATTTGCTCCCTCTATATGTTGTTTAATGGATAATAATAAGCATAAATGACATTGGCTTTGAAGCCTTATTCAAACTAGATTATAAACAGAAATTTTTATTTCTGTACATTTATATAAATGTATGGATTATGTCCACAAATAGCCACTGGACTGTAAAATCTATCACAAAACATCAAAAGCCTATAAAACAGAAAAATTCAGACCCTTAGTGTCCTCTAAATTAATTTTCCCAGGAGTTAAATATTCCATTATTTGCCCTCCATTGGCCAGTTTTACAGCTGTAATGTCCCTGAATTTGTAGCTCCTAAGCTGCATGTTGGAGAGTCCAATGTCTATCATGTAGGATATAGATGACAATTCACGATAATGGGTTGCCTGTCTCAGGACGCTCTTCTGAATCATTGTAGTTTCTTAGATTAGAGCCTCTAGAAAACTAAAGGAATAAGATCTTATGGTACAGAATACTAAGTAACTTCACTTTTTTAGTGAACATATAATTTTGAATCATAAAACACATTTTATAAAGATTTATGGTCCTACCATTGTAACAGACTATAACTGACTTAAAATTACATGTTAAAACTCTGTTTATGCTCTGTACATCAAAGCTTTTATATAATTGATGATATCTTACAAATATAATTGATATTTTTCTTTCCTAATCATAAAACACATAATGACACATTTTATAAATATAAAACATAAAACGCATTTTATAAGATTTATGGTCCTACCATTGCAACAGACTATATCACTGACTTAAAATTGCGTGACATCTTACAAATATAATTGATATTTTTCTTTCCTAATCATACAATACATAATGACACATTTTATAAACATAAACATCTTGGAATCAATAAAATATCACACATTTAAGACTCTCTTCTAGAAAAATTTCTATGCCTAGATGAAGTGCTACATTTATTATCATAGGGAATAAGCTTTAATGCTTGCTTTGTCCATGAATCTTATTTCCTTCTTAATCATAATCTTCAATACAACATCTTCAAGACAGCAAAAATATGTATGCGCATGCATTTTCAAGAGATATTCAACACAGATCTTCCCACCAGTAAACTCAAAAGTATGTACTTCATGGAAGAGTATGCCAAACCAATTAACCAAGCCAAGATAGTTCATTAAATATAAATCATTTGACCTTTAGAAAAAAAACACCAAATTCCTGATTCATAACTATAGGCACTTTTTGTATGTGTGTGCAATCTGGGAACTTAGATCTGAGCCACTCTAAGTGATATGTGTCCTTTAGTACCTCCCAACACCCAAAGCACGAGCAGCTAAGTAAATACAATGCCCTTGTTGTATCAGCAACATGAGCAAAAGTAGAGGTTTTTCCACATTTTCCTTGCTCTACTCAAATGTCTTTTGATCATAGAAACCTTGATAAAACACCTACCCCTCCATCATGCTGCTGAAGGGAAGAGAAGTGAAAGAAATATGGATCCCCAAATTACATTTAATATAAAAAGACAACTGGTAAACAGAGATGACTTTCTGTTCAATGAATTAAATCAGAGATGAAATGATTAGAGAAAAGACAAAACGGTGATAACTTTTTGCATATCACAAGCAGTGAATTGAGTACATGGGGAAATGGGTTCTCTCAGTATGTTGATGAAAACACACTGCATATTCTAGAACTTTATGGCAGAAGGTAGTTGAATTTAGCAACTATATGATCTTTGGAGAAACTATCTTGTTTCTGGATGTATATTATTGAAAAATCCTCACAGAATTCCCTAAAGGTGTTAATCATGGTGAGGAAATGTGGGAAATGAAGTGAACAAAGTATAAAATAGTGAAAGGGTGAATGTGTAGAATTCTAAGAGAAATGACTAATTTACAAGCCATGTGAGGAAGCTGAAACTCTCTGTGTTCTCAGAGGTGGGGCTAGTGTTATAGGCTTGCAAGACACACAGTTAGCCATGGTGCTATATTGAGAAAAACTTCACCCTTTAGGAAACTCTCCTGTTACCATTAGGAAGTTTTACATAATTCTCAGCAAGGAGATCCCTTGGATTTTTGCAATGAACCCCAGAAACAACAGAGACAGTCATCTTGCAGAGGAAGAAAAGTTGGCCATGTGTATACATTTGTCAAATGACATGAAAAGGGTATATTGCCACAGTCCCACTGCAGCCCAGGTTCAGGTCCTGAGACAGTGAAGGGGCATTGGCATGAAGAAGTATCCAACTACCAGATGAGTTTCACTCAAGTGGCTGGCCAGAATAGCTCAAGCCATCACTATTAATACTTCAAAAACTAGCATGTTTTTCCCACCCTCCAGCATTAACTTTCATTAGAAAAAAGTCAAATATGTTTTTTCCCAACCTTTACATCAAAACAACTTTTAAACCAGAAACAGCGTTCACCATTTTGCTAGTTTGGCTAAATACTGAGCCAGGCACATCCTGTTTTTGCAAAGCTAAAGGTGATAAACATAGGCACACATTCTGAAGAACAGTATCGTTCAAAACTTAAAGCATATTTACAGAAATAAGGGTGATCTGCCATAAGCTGCCTGCATAGTTAGCTTGCACTTCTTCAACTGCCCATTAACTTTTATTGCCTCCGATCCTGTCAGCACTGAATCAGAACAGTTTCCAGGGTCTTGAGTGATAGCTGGTATTTCCAGATAAGAACCCTGAGAAGCAACAGTTCCCAAAGAATTTTAGGGGAAAAATATTTGAGAAAAAATGGGGTTACTGGGAATGATCACATCTGTTCTATGTGTGACTAAAAAAGTGACACTAAAACTGTCTGGAAAATCATCAACATTGTAAGAGACAAGAGAGTATACAGGCTGTGTGGTCCCAGCAGTATTCTGTGCTATATACACAGGTTCTTGACAAGTGAGAGACTATCTCTATGGGCTTTGCCTTGTGGAGACCTTGGATAAGCATTCATATGATGATCCAAAACTTGGCCACACAGCTCCCAAAAGCATATGCTGCATACATTAAAGGGAGGTGTTCATATTTCAGGATATTGAATGGAATTTGGGATTAGGGACAGAAGTTAAAATTAAACTAAGAGGAAAATCAACCAGACAACAAGAGCCCTTATATAGAAGAATGGCTCCATATATAGGTGCTGCTGACTACACTATTTAAGTGTTCAAAGTATGTGCTACAGTAAACCATTGTTAACAGAGTTCAAGATCAACTATAGAATACTTTCCTTATTATTTCACTTCTTTTGCCAAAGAATGTCTGTAACTTCTGGAATGAATTAGATATTAGCTATTTACAAACACTATCACTCCAGGTGGCCGCGAGGAAGGGGAACACAGACTTATCAGCACAGGAACTCTTTCCGGTTATTTCAATCAGAGAGATTCAAAACACAATGCTAGTAGGACATATCACTGTGTAAGTAGAACTGTACATCAAGAGTGCAGAGCTATAAGATTTTTATAAGCCAACTAAACCTAAAAATCAATCTCATTGAGTGGCTGAAACTATTATGCAGCTAAATCAAAAGCAATTTCTGCTAAGTTATAATCAAGTAGGATCCAATGTAACTATTAATTATTATAACCCCAAGGAAATCTTAGCTGCCTGACTAAAATACAAGTTGTATTTTTGAAGAGTTATTTCATTTCTGTTGTATGTATGAGGGAACATGAGTATAGTTGCTTATGAAGGCCAGAAGAGTATGTCAGACCTGCTGGAGCTGGGGTTACATGTTTGCTGGGAGCTTCCTGATATGAGTACTGGAGACCAAACCTTGGTCCTCTGCAAGAGCACTACACACTCTTAACCCCTGAATCTTCTCTGCAGTCCCCCAGTTAAGCATTATTTACAAGATTCTTACATGTTCTGAGTATATGTAGACACGTCTCAATTATGATAAAAATTTATAAATTTATTTATTTTTTTTTTTTGGGTTTTTTTTTTGAGACAGGATTTCTCTGTGTAGCTTTGTGCCTTTCCTGGATCTTGCTCTGTAGACCAGGCTGGCTACGAACTCACAAAGATCCACCTGCCTCTGCCTCCCGAGTGCTGGGATTAAAGGCGTGTGCCACCACCGCCCGGCTCAAAAATTTATAAATTTATTCAGGAAGACTTCCTATGCAAATGTTTTTCAAGCATGTAAAACTGGTTTTATTAATAACTTGAGAATTTCAGTTGTATTAATTCAACCAATGTAGACCTGCATATTTGTAACCTTTCATAATACAAGGCCTCTGCTGAAAATAGAAATCTACACAGTCCGAAAATTCCTAAGGGGTTCTACAACGCCAAGCCTCCAACTAGTACAGACACTGACAAGGAAGAGACTTATTAGAGAATATAAAAAAATCTTTTTCCTTTGAGCTAACTGGAGATCTTGAATCATGCACTGTCTCTTCAGCAGAGAAAAAAATTAGACAGCATATTATCTGCATTTCTTAACACTTTTAAAAAGCAAAACAGTTGGGAATCTTATAGTATTGGAAGTACTGCAAACAGAGATACAGAGGGATTGGGAATGTGATGGAGAAACTTGTATGACCAGATGCGTGGCAGCCTTTCTTGAGTGAAAAATATTTTCAGAGTGGGTAATGCACATTCTGATGAGAAGCTGTCCACCCACCTCTTCCTTGAGGCTCAGCACTTTGAGGTCTGGCTTGGCAGGAGCAGGCATTTTACTTCTCTCATCGCTCTCTTTTTCTCCACTGACTAATCACTCACCCAGCAAGATTGTCCCGACAGCATCTGTCATATTTGAAGCCATAATTAATCTGCCTCTACTTGGGAAATTTCTGATTGCAACATCGTCTGGCTTGTTTAGAGCAGAGCGCGTTTCACTGATAGGTAACTCAGGAATGAACTGGAATCAATCGGAAGCTCTCTTAGAACTTGAAGACTGACCTACAGAAGAGCTGAGATCTGGTAATAAATGTTCATCTATTTGAAAGGACTGGGTCATGGTATGTCAGTGAGACAGGGGAAGCCTTGGAGGGGCATAAGTTTAAGGGTGGGTGAGGAGTGCTATGTTTGAGTCTGTTGGGTTAGGCAAGAGATAGGAGATAACTATAAAAACATCATATGTAACCCATTGCTGTGAGTGCTAATAGAAACCATTAATTTATAAAAGGAAAAACAAGATGGAGAGAGACAGACAGACAGAGACAGAGAGAGTGAATAATAGAACCACTTCAGAGGGGGAGTTACATTATAGTTTTCTAGGTATTTTTGGCTGATCTTCCTCTTTGAAACAACTCCATGTATCATTCTCTCTTAGAATCACAGTGAGAGGAAATATAGCAAGTCTCTACCCAGTGAAAGGTAGTAGTAGGTATTTTAATGGGTCTTCTTCAGAGTTGTACATGTAGAGATTTAGGAAAAGATGTTTGAGTAATTTTTTAAATATTTAGTTTTTGTAAATTCTATATTGCTATTTCAATGGCCTTGAGCATGAATATTAACAGAATAATCTACAGGATAATGTGGGGTCTACTAATGAGTAAAGGCCTACTCTCCCATCATTTATAAAAATTGTAAATATTTTCCTGTCATTTATGAAGGAGTTTCTTTTGCAATGTTTTTTTGTTTCTTTGCAATAGTTGTATAGGCTGAGGAGTGTAAAATCAGTTTATGATACTGTAGCCGACACTGAAGAATGTCATCTGCCTCTGAGCCTTGCAGTTGCAGATCCACATGCAAAGCCTTGGAGGTAAGAATGAACTATAAAATAGACTGATATCCTCCAAACATTCTCAGCAGCAGACAGACAGAAAACTCAAACATTCTCAGCAGCAGACAGACAGAAAACTCAAACATAAATAAATACTATAAGGAAGTACTGAAGTGAATATTACAAGGAGGAAGTGCTAGACCTTGTAGACTCTAATTTTTAATAAGAAATGGAGAATTGGGCTGAGGACATGCTTATCCCTCAGTCATGGGGACCTGGGTCAGGGTCAGAACAACACACACATACACACACATAGAGCTTCAGAGGACATTCATTTTAAATGAATTTATGTTTTTACATTGACATCCAATTATCTTAAACCATGCTTTATTTTTAAAGTAACTCAAGCTAATAAAGTCATTAGAAAATATACAACCAATAATTAAATTAGTGTAAGAGAAAAGATCATTATATCCAATAACCAAATATATTTGGCATCATTTTAGAGCGGTTACGTCAGTCTTTTTTACAATCTTATCCTTTTATTTATTTGCCTTTGACATTTAAAACAATGAAAT